>NW_010303812.1:0-1723 GCF_000700745.2 Antrostomus carolinensis
ATTTTTATTTTTATTTTTATTTTTATTTTACTACATCTGGTGGGGTTTCATTACTTCATTGAATATGAGGCACTGCACCATGGAGCAGCCTGAGGAGCTGCCTGCCTGCTGTGTTAGGGATCTCTTGCAGTATATTCTCTTTGGCGTCTTTCCGTGTCTGAGGCACACAAGATTGCCCAGGAACCAGAGAGGTCACTTTTCTGAAGCTGTGACAAGGGGCACAAATTGACACAAATACACTCACTGGATCTTCTGAGAACAAACCTAATTCTGTTTTAAACTGCAGTCCACTGTAATGACACAGACCTATTAAACCTCTCAGTTTACTTTTGCCTTTTTTCTTTACTTTTACAAGAATACAATAAATGACTTTTTAAAAAGTAGAAATTTTAGTGGTTTGCAAAGGTCAATTTTGTTTTACAGTATTTTAATAAGAGTTACATTAGTATATGGTGTGTTACCTCACCTAAGGTGAAAGACATGTAGAATTGGGATTTTAAAATTGATTTTAATATAGCCATTACTGGCATGCTGCCATTAATGCTTGCATAGTTCAGTGAGGAGACCACAGCAGGTCTCATAATTGGAGGTCAGACTAGACTGAAGTTGGCCTCCCTTGGTCACTATAATTAACTGAGCAGGAAGGTTTTGTATAAGGCCTCTGAAGTTGTATTTTCCTCATTGCCATTCACGTTACCGACTCAGAAGGAGAATCGATAGGAGCCACAATGTACTGATGAGTAGATAGTGTAAAAGAGAGAAAGTTCAAGTTCCTTGCCATTGCAGCATGTCTGGCAGGACTGAAAATGCAACTTCAGAAGATGTGTTTAACCAGGAAGATAGTTGTATCTTTCTCACCATCCCAGCACACAGGTAGCACATACAGGGTGGTGCTGAATCAGCTTAGATTAATGCATATTCCATTCCTGGTCAGTGCTGCTTTTTCCTGTGGATTCTTTCTTCAAGTGACTTTTTCTGTGACTCATCATTTTGTCTTTAGATTCTGTACCGGAGCCAGATCATAAGTAATCCAGAATTCTGAGCTGTGCCCAACCATTTGTGTAGTTCCAGTGATTTGCTGTTGCTTTGAAGAATTACATAAATGTACCAAACTCTGGCTTTTACTGTTAGTTATTTTCCCGCTGTGGTTGTGTTCTTCCTACTCGGCAACATCTTTGTTTCCTCTGTTGGTTTCTGTCTATATCTGGTAGGTGCTTATGTCTTTTCCTGATCATTAATTTCTCCACAGCTTTGATTTACCCTTCACTTTACTGTTCAGTTCTATCTTGTCCCATCTCCCCTACACATCCTAAAAAGATCCCAGACATGGAGTAAATCCAAAAGCATTTCTCATTCACTTCAGTTTTTAAGTGCTGACACAAACTCATAGTTTGCCATTATCTATCAATCCAGAACCATCATTATTTCTCTAGTTCTGTATATATCGCTTCTTCTGTTACTACTTTTGACACTAACTAAAATTAATAACCATGACTTTCTAAATCACTGGTCAGCTAGCTATCTCCTAGAAGAAGCAAAAATCACCTGATCATAGAGAAGAAACCTAAGGTGTGGTCTGTACACTGTATTAATTTCATTTCTCCTTGTTTGTCAGATTTTTTAATAAAACCACTTTTTATCCTTAGCATCTAGGCCATAACTGTTTACTCGAGTTCGGTGAAACATTTACTTATCAGAGAATTAAACAGCGTAAGCCAGCAGG
>NW_010303812.1:1736-4953 GCF_000700745.2 Antrostomus carolinensis
ATCAGCCCTAAGCCAGGAAGGGAAAAGTCTCTTGAGACTTTGTTTTCTCACCTCCCATCCATTTAATTTGTTATTCCCATGCTTTCACATATTTGAAGGCTGCTTGACAATTTTATTGTATGTTGTACTGTCCCTCAGTGATCACACCTCCCTCTCTCTCATTTTCTATCCGTGGTAACACAGCTCACATCTGATACTCATCTCCACCACTAAGGGTTCTATTGTCCCCTTGATATGTACGTGTAACTCCCACTGCTGTCAATAGGAATTACATGTGTGCATCAAGGAGAGAAAAATCCCTTGTGTACTCTGTGCTCCTCATTATCTTGGCACAGTCAGTTCTGTAGATGTCTCATCTACGAGCCTTTTATTCTCTTGAGTGTTGTGCAGTATAGCAAGTTGGCTCTTAGGATCAGCAGTTTTGCTCTTGAGGTGTTTAGCAAGTTGATTTACTGTGCATGTGTACGCTCTTAAATGTCTTCATCCAGCCAACTCCACATCTTGTAGCGTTCACGTTAGACGGTAGAGCTTCCCATTTCTTTTTTATGCGAGAATATAAATTCATAACCAGTCTCCCAGCAGACTGAAAGTGAAGTGAGAGTCTGAAGCTAACCCTCCCAAATAACATATGTTCAAGCCCAGCTCAGACCTGTATGCTTAAATTCAATAGTTGTTAAAAATTCAATAGGTATAAAAATGTAAATGGCATATTTTAATTTTCCTTAAAGATCTGAAGGAAGATATTTTATAAGCACTTCATGTTAAGTGCTTCTAAACAAGGAGGTAGTTGAAATAGTAGCTAATCAGTTAGCAGAACTTTAATTCCTTCAAAAATTAACTGGAGTGTCAAGAGTTGAACTAAAATGGTAGAGTGGAAATAACCACACATGTTAACCAGTGATTTCCACTGTCTGAACAGTGCATTTGTACTTTCCTCTGATCTTTCTGGAAACACCTCAGTTTGGGAAGGTACCCAGTGCCCCACATAGGCCATTTTTATTAGAAACATAACTGGAAAGCATACTCACTGCATTTGCAGGCTTGTTCCCAGAGTACAGAGTCCGTTATCGCAGCTTAGGAAAGAGGGATAGTAAAGTAGTTTGGGAAAAAAAATCAGTTTGCCATCAGATTAGAAATCAACTGTAAACATGTTGAAGAATTCTATTTTTTTTCACTACTGCTCTGCCTTTTCTTCACAATCTGTTGTGGTGTCAGACTTATTTTGACAATACTTGTAGAACTTGTCATATTAACAAAGTTATCAAACAGAGCGAGCACATGCATAGCAACAGCTGTAGTCCAGCAAGAGTCAAAATAACTGGCCATAGGTATTCACAAGGAAATATTCACATTGTAGTTGCACAAATCCAAAGTACACCCAGAAGTCTCCAGAGTACTTGTAGTTTTATTTAAAGAGCAACAACTGCAGCTGCCCTTCAACCTGGAACAATCTACTCCAAACTTTGTAACGTAGGATAAAAATAAAAGGAACAAATTTAGATATTATATACATATAAGGATTTATTTTTGCTATCATAGAGTCACTTGATTATTTCTGCTTTTGTGAAAGGGCTTCATAAAAAAGGGTATACATGAAATTCAACACAATGATGGGATTTATTTGCTGTTATATAACAAACTCAGAAATACTTGTTTAAAAACAAAATAAACCCCATAATCCACTAAGACCGTAAATTGGTGGGGTAGGAACAATCTTTTCATTATTCGTGTCTACAGAGCTTAATACAATGAGGTCTCAGTTCTTCGCTAACATCTCTAGGTGTTAACACAATGCTATTAAATCTACTCAACAGCAAAAGATGCAGTCAGTGGATTTATGTGCCTCATTCCTTCGGAAATGTGTGAATCTAACAGAATAGTTTAATGGCCAGATTTTTCAGCTGCAATGTCTGATTTTGCACGTACATCAGATCGTATGCATCTATTTATGCAAATCGCCGTTGGATTTATATGCACAAAATATACATGCCTGAAAACTCCTGTTTGTGGAGTCGAGCTGCATTCAGAAAGGAAAAAAGATCATATTTGGATGCCGGGGTCACGCTGGAGGAAAATAGCAGGAGCCATTGTTAGCACTTGAAACCGCCACTTCCATTTTTAGTTTTTTTGTGAAAACTAAACTGACTTAAGTTTCGCTTTCTGGCCTTGCTTTGATCTGCTGTTATTTTTACACCAGATAACCTCTAGTTTAGTGGAGTTAGCTGTTTCTGCTATTGAAGCAAATGTGGACTAGGCCTGACGTGACTATTTTCCTCTAGGAATCGAAGGGCCAGACTCAGACCGGCTCACGTACACGGCTGAGGAGCTACCTCAGGCACTACCCATTTTTCTACCCAATCCTGAAACTGACGTTCACCCACATTATCCTCCTCTCAGGAAGGCACCTGCGAGATGCCCTCCCCTCTCCTGCCTGAGGTGTCATTAATGCAAGCGAGGAGATGGGACCAGGGTGCCCACAGCCCCCCATACACCAACCCCGCTCTGAGCCCCCCTGCTCCCGCTGGTGACGGGACACCCGCTGCCCCGCGAGGCCTTTCCCTTCCAAACCAGAGGATGCTCAGTGAAGGCCTTGGCAGGCAGGGGTGGGGGCCCCTGTCATGATGGGGCTGCGATTTCCTCTGGTGTCATTATTTTATCTCTCCAGGTTTGCTGCTTTTTCTTCTCTGGATATATTGTTATTTTCCTCCATGATACATTAGTTTTTCCTGTAGATATGCTACTTCCCCCCACATGCTACCTTTCCCTCACAGCCTGGGCTACGCTCTCCTCCCTGGGTCTGCTCATCCTCCCCTGGATGTAGCAGCTTTTCCCGTGGACATGCTGGTTTTCCCTCAGGGGATCCGCTTGTTTTCACCTGGACATGTTATTTTTTCCCCCACTGGGTACATCATTCCGCTGGATATATTAGTGTTCCCCGAATATGCTACTTTTCCTCAATGGACATGCTTTTTTCCCCAGTGGATAGGACACTTTTTCCTCCGTGGACATGTCCCTCCCTTGGAGATGCTGTTTTTTCCCCTGAATATGTCAGTTTTTCATGCTTGGACATGTAAGTTTCTTCCCCGGACAGGTGAGCTCTGGCTCCCGGGGCTCCCCTGCGCCCCGCCGCCCGCTTTTCTCTCCGCACAGCTCCGCAGAGCTCCGGGAGAATCGACGCCACCATCAATCCGCCCCCCTCGCCTCCCGCCTCCCGCGG
>NW_010303813.1:0-11940 GCF_000700745.2 Antrostomus carolinensis
TTTGTTAAAGCTGCCTTGAAACGCGGTGATCGGGGGTCCGTCCGGCGAGCCTTCCGTGAAGCTCTTGGAAGACAAAAACGACTTGCAGGGCGAGTGTCCAATTCTATCATTCCAAGGGACTTATTGTTAATAAAGGTGACTTTAACGATAAAAAAAAAAAGACTGAGAATGCAGAATTATTTTTGCTATTGATGAACCAAGACCTTGCTGTGCACGCGACTAGCTAAAATAGATGCCATGAAAATACTTGTTGAAAGCAGTTATTTTTAGTTTTGAGACTTCACAGAGCTGGCGAGAGCTGCGTTTGCATTAAACCATTTGACAAGGCGGCAGTCGGCAGAGAGCGGCGGGAGCAGCAAGCTCCGACCTGCTGTTTCTCTTCCAGCGCGTTCAAAGCGCAGGCAAGGCAGGGCGAGGTTCTGCTTTCCTTTTGAACGGCCGCAAATAGTCCCTTAAATCTCAGAAACGGCATCCGAGCTGACCGTCCTCAAAGCGCAGTGGTTTAATCACTGAAGTATCTGACCGTATCGCTTGCCACGTGTTTTCAGCTTGCAGGAGGAGGAGAGGAGTAGCGCAGAAGCTGGTGAATGATTCGAGGAGACACAGATCCCACGTAAACCAAAGTTCTGCATGAGCCGGGGAGCGATTATAGCGCAGTTTCGGTTTGCGCTGCAGATGGCTCCTTAATCTGGTTGCATAACCTGCTATTAGAGAACAAGGAAGGGTCGGTCCCGCTTCATGCTCTCCACAGCTGCAACTGAATGAAGGATACAGTAACTGAAGCTAAGCTGAGCATAAAGTCATAGACTGCAGTTACCTAGAAGGCACGTTTCAGTGATTAGGGAGGGGAATTGGGTAAGAGTTGGAAAAAATACCGAACCCTGTTTTGTTATCAGTCGAGCTGAGGCTGTGTGGAGTGCCTGGGTTTAATTCCATGCTCTGCTGCTGTGTAATCTCAGGCAACAGATTTTTAACTCACTTTTTGAGTTAATTGTGATTTCACACTTTCAAAAAATGTAACGATGTTAAAATAAAAAACCCCAAGAACAATTATAGCGGGCCTTAAGGAAGAACATAGGAAGCACAAGCTGGGAAGAGTGGGACAAGGGTGAGTTCCAGGAATTCTTCAGTGGAATTCAGGGTGGTGAATAGCAATATCTAGACGCTTAGGCTATGTCTTTTGAGGTCCCTTTTACTTCTTCAGATGGATTTGACCTTAGTGTGAGCATAAAATATGTCAGGCTGGTCAGGCTGCTGTGATTTGGTATGATGGAAAGATCACTTGTGCATTTTAAGTGTTTCTGATCCTCTTTGTACAGTTTGTGAGCAGTTAAAAGCCTGGTTATGTTACTCAGCCATGCCTGCCAATGTGTTAATTTATAAGCGGAATTTCAAGTAGAGTAGTATCATAGTTTCATGATTAGATCACAATAAGACAGTAGTGGGGCTGAAAAAGATAGTTCTGCTTCTGCCATAAGCTGCTAATTTTCACACCTGTGCCCTGTCCTTCTCTGTGCCTGTAAAAGCATTTACATGGTTGCACGGCAAACTGGATTGGGTTACAACTGGACCAGCAAGAAGAAAATAAATTAGAAAAATCAGAAAAGTTTAACCCTGATCTGCTTTACTGCTCAGTTGCTTGATGTCCGAGCAGACAGGAAGGTCCAGTGAAAGGGCAGGACCGTGTGACCGGTGCAGGGGGATGACCACCTCGTTTGGTATGAATGCCTGCTTACGGTAACAAAGAAATCTTGTCACTTTTAATCTTGCATCATATGTGGGATCAAAAAATACAAAGCGCTGCAGCTAGATGGGCTTATCAGGCAGTGTGAAGCTTGCTACAGGATGGATTTGCAAACTTTCACAAAGCTCGGGCCCCGAGAAATAAAAAAACCAAACAACTCATCGTAGAGTGGAAGCATTCAGATATAAATAAATCATTTGGTGAGAGACTTTAAATAAACATAAAAACATGCAGTATTGCAACAAAATACTGATTAGAGTAAAACTTTAAAAATTAAATCAGTTAAAAAGGAAACAGCAGTTCCAAACCAGCAACACTGTACGTGAGACTTCACCAGCGCTTACAGGCCATGCACACAAGCAGAGCTGAATCATACGGAAGTCAGCAGTAATCCCCATCCCTCATGAGGCCAAAAACACAGCATGAACAACCAGTAAGTGGTGTGCAGAAGGAGCAGGAGCTGCAGCATCTCGAAAAGTGTGTCTGAATTCGCAGCTCCCAGGCTCCAAATTCGGTGGGACTCGGTGGCCCCTCCTGGCACTGAGGCAGCCAAGGTGCAGGTGGGAGCTAAGCAGCTTGTGCCTCTCTGAGAGGCCATATGTCCCAGCTCCTGTTAGCTTTTGACTGATGTGTTTTGTAATTTGAGAGAGAAGAATGATAATCAGACGCATCACCTTGGCTATACTGCAAGCACACTGCAAACCTATTATTAGTAATTAATCTTGGAAAGGCAACGTGGCTTGTAACTGTGTATACATCTCCACACGATAAGGTTCAACTGGGGATGAGTATTCCCTTCCCCAACAGGCACCATTTGTCTGAAGTCTAAGTGTACATTAGTGCACTTGTCTGCAGCACCTGAAATTATCCTGTTAGCAAATGGAATAATAAGGAAAATTATCGGTATATATTTTTCTCAGGAAATAGATATTTTCTTTGTTTTGGATTGTAACTATTTAAACGAAAAATAGATTCCTTTTAAAACACTTTAAAAATTCTGCAAATTCCACCACAAGCTCTGATGTTTTTGATAAAAGAGCAAATGGCTTTGGTAAAGAACAGTGACCAAATCTCTCCTTCCTTATCAAAACCAAGTCTCATTCTTTTTATTGCACTCTCCTTTCTCTGATTTTTGAATCTCTGATTTTCCCTTCCCACTCCAGCACCAACTAACCATGCTACTGCCTGTTGCTCTTCCTCCAATTTATTGTCCAAATGTGTTAAAGCATAGAGCCCAAAGCACAGGAATGAATATTGGGACTTACCTACAAACTGTATTTTTTTTTTACGTCTTTATGTTTTACACTAGGATAGTTAAAATATAACTTCAGACAGTTAATTGTATGACAAAACTTAATCCCTATTAGCACACATAGAGATTATTGTATATAATTCAAGTGATGGATGTAGTGAGAGAAAAAAAATCATACATTTAACCAAAAGAGTGATATTGGTGCAAACCTGTTATTTCCAGGTCTTTGAATTATCCATCTGAAGCCAATGTTCTTTTTTTACACGTTCTGCCTTGTACAATGGAAATTAAGGGTGTATAAAAGAGTTTATGTAACACAGGCTTTTATTAAAAGATTTAAAGCAGTAAACAGGGTCCAAAAATAAACACTGTATTTTAAGAATAATCTAGGTGTTACAGGATTAAAACTGATAAGCCTGTGTACTGTAAAAGCTTTACAGGTTTGTAGTACATGCCCCTTAACAGTTTGTGCCAGTTCACTTTCGCAATAAGCCATTAGTTACAGGAGGCATCAAAGGACCTTCTTTTAGAAGGCTTCGTTCCTACGTGCAAAAATACAGAAATGTTGGTACAGAAATTATAGATGTTCTCTGTTGAATGTACGTGACAAATTGTTGTGGGACTTAAACACTGAAGCGTGACACCTACTTTTGGCTCATAAAGCAAAAGGAAATGCGGTGTTAAGGGAGACACCTCAAACACAACAACTGCACAGAAGCAAACAGAGGAGCCAACCTCCAGCTTTGCACTGAGGTACCCACTGGGTTTCAGCTCCCTTCCTCCTCCTCCTCCTCCTCCTCCTCCTCACAAGCTCCTGTCCAGCCACGTTAGAAGTGCACATCCATCTGCTTGCTTCAGAGTCACTGTTCCACCCATCATTTGTCCATCCCAGTTGCTCAGATTAATATTTTGTTTCACGTTATATTAGATCTCGCAGTCAGAAAGAGGCCCAACAAAATCATCCTTAGTGTTTTTCTGAAATGTAATGCGGCTGCCTGGAACATATAGTGAAAAAGTATCACCCCCAGAGGTTTTGTTTAGTAATGCAATGCAAATTTAGCTATGAGTAATAGGCACACAGTTTGGTAGTACATAGTTTAAGAGTTACTTTTTAATCCCTTGAAAAGAAATAAAAAGCTTGCTCAGCTTTTTTTGGTTGTTGTTAGTAAGAGAAACACTGCCATATCTTTTCAGCAAATTTTGCTGGTCTCAAATGTACTCTTGATACCACAAAAAGCACTGTATACTCTTTGCTACAGTCTTACATTTAGTGAACCACTGTTTTCTGCTTATAGAAATTCAGATTTGACACTGCCTTTCTTCGCTTGCTTTTTTGCTTTGAACAACGCATATTACACCACCCTTGCAGTTTTGCCAAGAGGCTCCTAGAAATGACAGTGCTCCTTTACACCATCCTCTCCTTTTCTGATACGGATGCATTTTACAGAAAGGAAAATGAGAAACTTCTGTAGCCCTGAAGCCTCTTCCAGTGCCCTTGTCTTTGCAGTACAGTTATAAGCATCTCTAGGTCTGACTTAGCTGTTGTTGACGTTAACGGCAGGTTTTAAGTGTCCCTTGGGAGCAGGTGAACACTTCTTCCTCCCAAGTCCAGAATGTATCGTTCAGAAGGTCTTCAGAAGGTATCTGGATTCTGTCAGTAAAAACAAAATAGAGTCCTGTACTAATACAGATAACTTTAAAAAAATAAAATTAGTAAAATTAGATGTGGGTTTGGGCTTTAAATGTTTTCCTGACTTCCCACAGAGCTCATTCTGGGTAAAGAAATAGGCTTATGCTCCAAGAAACTGAAGTATAACAATAGTTTTGAACTGCAGTTGGTTTTTACTGATGTTACTTGACAACAAACTCTTTACTGAGCAGTATTATGGGAAGATGCTCAGATGAAATGTTTTGCCTATTTTTTTCATTAAAAAATGGCCACTAGGCAGAACGCACCAGGTTTCTCGCGTTTTGATAGTACCTACTGCTATCATTCATTCAATATACAGCAGCTGATCAAAAGCATTGCTTCTTCATTAGAATTGCATTCATCTTTAATGCTTCTCAAAGCTCAACTCCCTTACTTGAAAGATGTTAGACTCAGCTTTCATACTGATAAAGCTTCTAGCATTTCCAGTCACAAAGGTAAGTCTGAAATGTGGTCAGGAACATATCCTAAAGCATAGAACACAAAAAGAGACCCCCCACCTTCCAGTTTCAATGTTATGGTTTTTAAACAGATATAGTTTTAGAAGTTTTTTTTTAAATCCAAGTGTTTGGTTGTTAATATTTATTAACATTATAAACACCACAGGTGAGACCAAATTCTGCTATTACAGGCTATCCACAGGCACTAAAAGATGCTTACCTCTCTCCAGAAGTAATTGCTGGAGCAGGATTTTACATGATCTTGTAAATTATTTCAGAATTAGCAAAATAATAATAATACTGATCTTTCACCTCTTTAACAACTTTAACTTCTTTGATTATCTGTGTGTCTAGTTATATTATGAAAGTCTGTTCCATAATGAATTATAGCTTTACAAAGTAAATTTTTAACTACTGGAAAAGGAAAATGGAGGGGTTTATGCTTTTAATATTTGTAGATATTACAAGAATTTAACAACATAGAAATGATAATTATTAGTATAAAAGGTAGTGACATAAAAATTGCACAACATGATCAAGCCTACGAACTGGAGTGTATTCATCATGATGGCTTCTCTCTTAAAGGTTTATGTTACAGTTGAGAGTTTACAGGTTTAAAAGATTTTTTTTTTTTCAACTTTTAAAAACCAGAAAAGACATACGTTGGGCTGGACTTTAGTTTGTGTTAGTTTTGAATAAGCCGGCCTTTCTGTGACACGGAACAACTTCACTTGAGATTTCCTTGTTTATTTCACCAAATGCAGGACTGTGCCGCTCCCTATTTTGTTTTCATGTGTCGTAGGTGTCGTAACACCAGCCAGTGCTTAGGGAGAGCTTCTACTTTACTTCACACATGGTCACACTAAATGATGAGGATTAATCATAGGCCCAAGGGTTTATTATTAAACTTCCTTAGGATTATTTTTTTTTCCCCACAAGAGTTGGGGTTGTGGAGTAGAAGCATTTGCTTTTGACTAGTGTTATAGACAGACACATTTTCTTGTAGCATAAGATCTCTGAAACAACCTTCCTCGTTACTGTAAAACACTTAATAGTATAAAGTAGGGTATACAATGGGATCCTCTAGAGCAACGACATTTTTATCTCATCAGTTGCTGGAAAATCCCACATGATCCATGACTAAAAATGAGACTGATGAATCAACAATTTCAAAATTTCCTGAGCATTTTCTTTCTCATCTTACCTGTGTATCCTGTGATCGTTTCTATGACATGTATGACAGCACTATTTGCCAGAAATAAGAGGAGAAATTAATTATTCTACTATGACAACATCTACATTCGCAACAGCACAGGATGTACTCCACTTGACCAAAACTTGAGACCTATTTAAGTTTAATGAGACCAATTTAAATTTGCTTAACTTTTGCCACTACCTGGACCCAAGGCCAATGTGTTGAATCAGATAGTCACAGACTGGTAGGGGTTGGAAGGGACCTCAGGAGATCATCTCATCCAACCCCCCCTGCCAAAGCAGGTTCCCTCAGGTTCACCCAGAGCAAGTTGCACAGGACTGCATCCGGGCGGGTTTTGAACATCTCCAGAGATGGAGACTCCACAACCTCTCTGGGCAGCCTGTTCCAGTGCTACGTCACTCTCACAGTAAAGACGTTTTTCCTTAAGTTTGTCTGGAACTTAAGAGGTTGAGAGGTATCACAGCGCTTACAAGGAAGCAGGCTGTCATCAGCCAAACCCCCTTCTCTCTTCTGGCTGTGGGAGACAGGAAGGTAGGATTCCTCCTTCCTCTTACAGCCTGTGGCACACAGCCTTGTCAGCTCACACTATTCTCTTTCCTGGAAGATTTTAGAGCTGCAATTACATAGGAAACAGCTTCTACTGCCAGGCTCAGATTTCTTTTTTTTAAGTTTCCAGCCCTCAGGACCACAGAATGAAACAGTCCCTCACAGCAGATAAGGCACAAACAGAACATTCTGGTGTGTTCTGTAAAAGTTTCAACATTTGTAACACGTACTTCGTTTTGGCAGCAGTGAGCACCCCTGCCCAGCCTCACAGGGGTGCTTGGACTGTTTGGGAGATGGACAGTGATTACAGCCTCTTCAGATCTGCTTGCTGGATGTCACACCTCCAAGGCCAGACACAGTCCAACCCTTTGTATTACTGCTCAGGAGGGGAAAAAAAAATAATCCTGGAACTATGTTCCCCAGTTCCCAAATGTCACATTTTTTTTTAGCAATTACATTTTATTTCTTAAGAGTAAGTAATGTATACATTTCAGGTAAAGTATCAATGCTTACCAAGGCTGGAAGAGTTTTGGGGGGTGGGGACAGAAGGATAGAAACTTTTTTTTTACTCATCTAAACCAATTTCATAGTGTAAATTGCAGCTATCCCAACTTTAAAGCCCCTCTAAACTGCCTGTGAAACTATCTAATGGATGAACAAAGGCAAATTACTGCTTTCTTCTCACACCTGCAAAAAGGGATTAACAATATAGCAAAATATAAAGGAGGTCTACTAAAATCTCCAGGGAAAAAGTGTTACATGAGTATTACTTTGTATGTAAATAAGAAAGTAAATGAAAGTGAGGTTTAGGAATAGAAAAGGTTTGGGGTTTTTTAAAAAAAAGGGAAAATAAGCATGTTAGCCCAATGCAAGTGGAGAAAAGTTCTTATCAAATTAAGACTGAAAAAGTACAGTTAACAATTATTGTGACCAGGAACAGCTGGTGTTCCTAATATTATCTGCATTAGTACCAAGAGAGATTTGTTGTATTTGTTTCCTATCATATGACGGCTGCAGCCCAGTCTCTGCTCCGCAGCTGTCCCGTAGTGTCTAATGCAGGCTGCCTTTGTGTTAGGTATTTGGTACACAGCACAAAGTCAAAACAAGTTCCTGAGCTTTCAGACTAAACCAGCCTCCTGTAACACGGCCGCTGTTTGCCTACGAGCTGCTTAACTGGTTGTGCAGGCTTTACAATAGTACACAGAATAGAACTGTAATGTTTAAAGGGTAAATATATTTCATTTTTATAAATTACATATTATTTGCATGTTACATAGCAGAAAAAATGGGAAAAATTCTGATATATTATCTTAAATGCAGTTCTTTAGGATGTCTGTGAACTTTTGGGCAGCTGCAGTTGTATATGTTTTTATCAAAGTCCAAAAAGTAACCACATATAACTGGAACACTACAGTAAAATAAGTTTTGTTTTGAGTTCAGGTAAGCAGTAGCTGAGGTAGTTCTGGTTGTTGCTTTTCATCCTAAAGCTCCTACCATATATCTAGTATGAGACACTCACATGAAATATGCCAAAAACCATTGTTGCTCTCTGAAGACTTTGTAACTCACATTAAAAAGGAGCTTTTAAAGCAGTGACCTATCGATATGCTTTTTGTGTCTTGGATTTTAATCTTTTTCTATAACAAAAAATTGCTGATTAAAGCTAAATTTGCCTTTTCTTTCAACATCTTGCACTACTGTTAGTGAAGTTAGGTGACATTAAAACTGAGAGCAGCTGTAACTCACTTTCATCCAGTAAACACTGACTTCTCAGGTCCATAAGAGAGACCCTTTCAGCAGTAATCAATCCAGAACTATCACTTCCCAAAGTAGAATTTTATTGCCATTAAGGCTGCATTATGTCCTATTCCATATAGGAATTTGGGTAATAGCCGAGTGTCTGGGGAGAGACCGTAGAGCTTCTTCATCCAACTGACTGAATTAAAACTGGCAGTGTCACTACATAGTACACTTACACCAGAATGAAAGTTTGGCAGTTAAGGTCATGCAACTGTAGTTTGCAGTTTCCTCAGCCGAATGGTATCTGTTGCAATGGATCCGCTGATGGAAACGTTAATTTAAATAAAAGGCCTTTGTTACTTTCTTCCCTTGTTTTGTCCACGCTGTCACCAGTATCCAGAAAAGCTGTAGAAGCTGCCCACAGGAGCCAAGAGATGCAATATCACGCAAAATATTATCACTTCAATCCCACGTTTTTGTTGTCCATGACATACTTTTCTTTAAAGCCATTTCTCAGCTCTGTAACCTGGTCTCACCCGCCTGGTCTTTTCTCTTCCTTCTATACAGCATTTCTAGTCACAACATTGCTTATCTCTGCTCACATGCAGTTTACTGCAGATTAAGCGAGGTTAACAATAGCGCCCAAAACTCTAATTGTGGAGCAGACGGGAAACTCAAAAGGGCTTGAAGCCAGGGAGCTATAAAACCTAAGAGACATTTCATGAGCTGAATTATTCAAGCAGAAGTAAGCTTCAGTTCCTGGAGTTTATGCTGCTTCCCCACAACTGTCATCCACATGTGGTTAATAAATTAACCACATGGACTGACTGAAGTCAATACTGCGTAGGTCACTGCTTTAGAAGAGTAACAGTGACTGAATCTCTGGAGACAGAATTTGTGGTTTTGTCTGAAAAGGAACAGTGTGGTGTAATGAAAAAACAGTGACAGCTTATTGTGGAGCCAGGCGCAGAGAGAAGCGCTTTTCCAGGCGCGAGGGTGTTGGGAGGAAGGCACAGCTTTGGGACTGACAAGTTTCTAACATCGGCATTCTTGTGTGGAGCTTTCAGCGTCGGCTCTGCTGTGGAAAGCTTCCAGTATCATGTTCAAGCGTGGAAAATTTTCAATACTGCCTTCCTTGTTGGAAGACAGACAGATGTTAAAGAGTACAACAGTTTGGTTTCTTGTGCTGCCCTATGTTACATGACATCGCATGACATAACCCTCCATGTATATATTTAATTATCCAAAAGCTTTCTTTTTCAGAGAAGAGAATCTAAAAAAGATCATCTTTAAAAGAACAAAGAATCTAATTTCTTTCTTGAAACATTTGATTAAATCATTTGAAAGGCAGGCCTCATTTTTTTTCCCATAGCAGTAATTACACTTTCTTACCCTACCTGCTTTTCCACAATGATTTTCTTCATATTCTTAGAGCAGATTATGAAAACAAATGCAACAGAGGAAGTCTCACTGCAATTATATCCCATAATTTCCAAAGACAGTTCCAAAGTAACTTTTTTCCACGAACTTGCTATATTAAGTGTTAAAAGGAAGAGCAAAGATATGTTAATAATAAACTTACATAAAGCTTTTTGTTCTTGTTGTTGCTGTTCAAGAACTGACAGAGAATGGATTTGGAAAGGTAAAATGAGAAAAATTATCTCCTGTCAACTGCTAAAAATAATCTATGGTGCTTGTAGCCATCCTGATAACTTTTCAGTGACAAACTCCTCGAGGTCATGACTTGCTATTTTAGAAGCACTGACATTGAGAAAACTAGCGGACCACTTCATTGTTCTTTCAACTGCATCAGCGAGGATTCAGAAGTAAAACTGATTTTGATGGAGTTAAACTACATTTCTGTATGGCTGTAAACAACGCAGACAGTTGAATTTGTTTGAATGGTGTGATACGGGGAACTCTAGGTAAGTCTGGTGGACAAAGAATGGTTTTACACCAGAGATACTAATGGCTGTACTATGATTCATCCAGTACACGCTATCATTCTAACAGCTGTTAACAAAGCTACTTTAACTAGAAAACGCTCTGCAAGAAACTGTCATATACAGGTGGTTTACCTCCCATGAATGTGTAACCCATCTGGCAGTTTAATTTACCAAACAAAATAGTGCTTTCCAAGTAACAGATGAAGTAAAGGCATTTTCAAAGCTACATAACAAATTGAAACAACTGCTTGCAAAGTGGCTAGGCCTTCACAGAATTCAGTACCACAGAACTGAGAACATTCATTTGCTACCAAGAAGTAGCAGATTGGTTTACAGTAATCAAGAGCCAAAACTGGAACATGGAATATCCCCTGTGTCAATTTGTGTTTTAGAAGATAAGTGTAAGCTTTGTTTGCAGGCTAGACACTATCAAAAGGAATAGCCGCAGAAGCTGGCCTATGGAAGTATTTGGATAACTGGTTCCTGACAGGCTTTGACATCTGCAAAGGAAACACATCTCTGCATTGCTCTTTCAATTTACCTCCCAGTTACCCTCTTCATAGAGGATTTTGACTAACTTTTCCAGTTTATACTGTCTTTTAGGGCTGCAGTTTGGGCAAAAACGTAAAGCTTAAATTGAAACAGGGATAAAGGAGGTACTTACTATCATATTAGTGACCTGTTCTGTGTGAACACATCCTTATCAGAGGGAAAAAAAAAAAAAAGACAAAAAAAGAGCTTGAAGGACTGGACCTGAAAAGTGCTTCTTATTCAATGCTCTTTACACTGGGCAAATCTGGAATGGGGGAGGCACTGGAGATGAAGATATGGATTGCTGTCACACCTGCGACTAGCCAATACCCTCAGACAGGTTGGGGATTCTCGCTGCTGTCTTGCACAGCTCGGTGGATTTTTGTTTGGCTGTTTTTTTACCATTGAGCTAGGTTAACATGATTAAAACTCTGCTGAAAGCACAGCATCCTCAGTAAGCAGTTGTAACCTGCTTTTCACCAGTGCTATGAACTACACCTGAAAAGCAAGAGTGTTAGGAACTGCTTAGCCCTCAGACAGGTTGGGGATTCTCGCTGCTGTCTTGCACAGCTCGGTGGATTTTTGTTTGGCTGTTTTTTTACCATTGAGCTAGGTTAACATGATTAAAACTCTGCTGAAAGCACAGCATCCTCAGTAAGCAGTTGTAACCTGCTTTTCACCAGTGCTATGAACTACACCTGAAAAGCAAGAGTGTTAGGAACTGCTTAGATCACTAGGAAAATTTACCTAAACTGATGTTAACTAGAGAATTGAATGAAAACCACCAGACAGCAGAAACCCAGTCTCAGCAGCACCC
>NW_010303814.1:0-1274 GCF_000700745.2 Antrostomus carolinensis
GGATGCGCGCGGTGGCGCAGCCCCCCCGGGAGCTGGCAGCTCTCTGCTCAGGGGCCTGGGCGGGCTCCAGGTGGGGTGGCGGGGGACGTGGACAGGGACTCCGCCGTTTACTTTGGAGGCGGAAGGCAGTCCTGTGAAGTCTGCCCCTGTGAGCGCCTGGCTTTGTGCTTCTGAGAGATTATCTATCTGCCCATCCATCCATCCATCCGTCTGTCCGTCCATTGATCTGTCCGCTCGTCTCTTCCTTGCTCCTACCGCCGCGTTTTAGTAGAGACTTTGTGACTGAAAACAAATAATACGTAAAACAAAGCTCCAAAGAAAAGAAGAAAAATTCCCAGTGCTAAAGACATCACTGAGCGAAAATTTTTCTTTCTCTCTTTTTAACCCCCCTCTTCCATCTCCCCATTGATTGAAAGTCTCTCTCAGCTCCAACAAGGAGTCCCAGGAAAAATGAACCATTCTGCTATCGATTCTTCATTAAAATTACATTTCTGCATTTGCTAAATTGGTTTTAAAAAGCTTCCCCTGTTATTATTGTCTTGTCAGAGCCGGCGGTGCTGGGCAAACAGTATTTAAAAGCTTGGGACCTCTCCAAGATGAGGCTGTTGGGGGTTTTGTGTGTGTATGTGTTTCTTTTTCTGGAGTGTTTAGGAAAATGTTAACAAGGCGGACTGGCGAAAGGCGTGCCCCAGAAAGTGCATCATTGTAAACATAAGGAAGGTGGAGGGAGCGCTTTCCTACATAACACTTAAAAACCATCGATTGTAGCTTCAAGCAAGGGAATAAGAAATCTCATTTTAAATATTAAAATGGGACGCCGAAGGTCAATAATGGCAGCAATGAGTATTTTTCTAAGGCGTCGTCCCCAGCCCGGTCCCCGGCTGGAGCCGTTCCGCCCTCGCCACAGCCGCCCCCCCCCGCCCCCGCCCGCGGCCGCCCGCCCCCGCCGCTCTGAAACGCGCTTCCACCGGGAGATGTTTAAATAAGTCCAGCTAACCCTCACACACGCACCAGATTCCTCCGACCTAGGCCCGACAAACCCCAAGGAATCCCCCTCCTCCCTCCCCAAACTGGTGTGGGAAAAACCCAGGAGGGACTCTGGGAGATTGACTTTGAATTCTACAAATCTCTCTCGAAAGAGCAGGGAAGCAGAAATGTCTTCCTGATGTGTTTATCCCCTAATCAGTTCATTAGTTATAAACAACATGACATTAGAAGTTAGGAGGCAGTTGATATTAATTTTTATTTAACTAGTTGATGTTTAATCCGTCACG
>NW_010303815.1:0-8560 GCF_000700745.2 Antrostomus carolinensis
TCCCTACCTGTGTGGCTGCATTTCCCTCACATCTGAGAGGGAAATACATACATACACGTGCACAAAGCCCTCCAAGGATGGGTGCACAACTGGTTTAAGATTAAATACCAGATTAGTGCAATCCTTGGCAGAGAAGTAGATTTACAGTGTTTGCTCACTACCTTTACTGCCATGTGACTATTCCAGAGCTTTAAATAAAACAGATTTGAAACCCTACTGCAAAGAGTTTTATGTGCCTAATGCCAAACAGTGGTACCATTGCTCTGGAGCACAGTCCTGAGGAGAAACCCAGTCTGTAGCTGGTACTTATTATAAACTCTGCTGGAGTGGGGAGCAGTAGGTCAGGAACACCGTCCCCTTTCATTCATTCCTTTCCTGTTGCTGCAGAAAGATCTGTCCGAGGGCAGTGGGATACTGGTTTATTAGTGGTGTTGGCTCCAAGGAGCTACTGGATCTGAGCTGGGAGGTTGCTGGGGGAGGAAGGAACGTTAAATCCTGTATGAAGCTGTTGTACAGTCCCTCCAGCTCGTCCTCCTGTCTCCAGGTATTTACTGATTGTAGAGCATAACTGGCAGGACTCTCAGCCCTTCTCTGAGTGTGGTTTATCAGGGCAGAGCAAGGCAGGCTGGACTCTGTGCACTTCAACTCTCCCAGAAAATGTGTGGCAAAATGCCGAGCTCTTAATTGCTTTTAGTGCTTGTGGTGTGCTGCTTCTCATAAATGTTGTGCTTCTGTTTATGTTAAAACCGTTTTCTGTTTTTCTGGAAAATTAGGTCCTGTCAAGATCCTTTGATACCAGGTTCTGGTAAAACTTTTCATGATGCTCTGGCTTTCATTTCTTCTCTTCACCTTTCTGTTGTGCTCTGGTTGCCATCCCCCTCCTTTTCTTTGCACCAGAGGTAGCTGCATTTCACAAATTCCACATGACTATCAGGTGTCCAGGATGTAATTTCTGTTTCTTTAAATACCCTCCCTAGGAATGCTTTTAGAAAGAGGACCCGGGCAGCAGAACTGTGTGATCCCTCTGCTCAGCTGTCCCCGGGGAGCTGAGGCAGTATGGTGCCAGCTGAGCTGTGATCACACCCCTGGGCAGCAGGTCAAAGCTGACTCCTGTGTCTGCCTTCCACACTGCAGCTGAAGAAATGAATTACCCCCGGTCCTCATTTTGCACTGATCGCATCCTTTCAGCTTTGTTCTCACATGCCAGAAAGAAAGGTCTTAGGTGGAAGATGAAATCATTGGTCACAGGAAGAAAATTCCAGTATTTTTGGTTAAAAAGAGGAGACAGCTTATCCTGGCTCCTCCTGACCAGTGCAGGGAAAGCAGATCCTGACTTTCCGAGCTCTTGTCGGCACAGCAATCGCAGACAAGCTTCCAGCTCGGGGAGCTCTGCGTGGGCTGGGGAAAGAATGAAAGCTCTAATTAAAAAAAAAAAAAAAAATAAAAAAAAAGGAAAAGGAGGAAAGAAAATAGCAATTAAGAAGCCTGCTGAGCCTACGTACCCCATGCTGTGTGAGCGTGTGGATGACAGCCTTGCACAGCCTCACCCAGCAGGATGGAGCTGCAGGTGTGCTGGGGACATGGCTGGGGGACAGGCTCAGTGGGACTCAGTCCCTCCTGCACCAGGGATCTTCTCCTGTAACGTGGATCCTCCTTCCTATCTAGCAATAAAGGAAAGCCAGGTGCTGACAGCCTCAGCCACAGGTTAAACAGTCCTGGGAGAGAAAATAGGAGGCTTTGTGTTACTGAGAATGACTTTCTTTGGCAGTTGGAAGCTGGCACCCTCTTCGCTGTCTCTCCCAGCCACCTGGGAAAGCTGGCTGCCAGCCGTGGGGGTGACAGGGCTTGGGTTGTCATTGTTGTTTTTGGAGTGTCTTTCGTTCAGAAAAACTTGGTTGTGCTTGTCACTTTTGGGGTGTGACATGACAGCCAGGTAATGGGGAGGTGATGCTGGGAGAGGGCAGCACAGGACATCGGGTCTCCGGGGGGGCTCATGAAGAGCAGGCAAGCTTCACAGTGAGGTCCCTGTGGTGTAATGGGAAGAGCCAGCAGCTTGGATTGTGTTAGTTAATTGTCAGTCAATAATCTGTTGAGTGTCATAAAAGGCAAGGACCAGGCTGGGTTTTGCTGGTAATGTTCCTCTTCAGTAATTACTTGTGTTGATGTTGCAGTAGCTGCTCACTGTGCTCCAAGCTTGGTGTACACAGAGTGGGATGGCTGTTGTGAAGGACATACCCGCTGTGTAGTAAAAGGTTGAAAGGATAAAGCGAGTCATGGAAAAGGGGAGAGAACAGCTAAATATCATGCAGCTCATCAGCAGCTCCTCCAGGAGCATACCTGAGCTGTGAAGTGCTGCTGCCCTGGCAATCCCAGCACGGCTCTTTGCTCCCAAGCCTCACGTTACAGCCCCGGTCTCCTGGGTCATGGTCTGGCACCGCCGGACCAGCGAGACGGTGCTGCCGTCACGGCGATCGCTGCCAGTGGGACACGTGCCCTGAACTCCCCAGTGACCATAAATTAAATCTCAATAACATAGATATCCCCATAGCAAAACTGAGTCTCAAAGGGAGCGTCTGTCTCAGAGCCAAACGCAGTTCAGTTGGGCTCCAGGGGGAAAAGTCATGCACTTTTGCTGAGTGGTGTTTCCTGCTGCCTGCCCTTCTGGTGCAGACCAGCAGTGATGGATGGGCTGGAGCAGGGGATCTGCTGGTCTACAGCGGCTGTGACTCCAGACTGCTCATCCCCTGAAAATGATGAACGTACCATGGAAACACTGACACGACCACCTTTGGGGTGGCTCAGCACGACTCCAAGACAATGTGAGCACTGAGCTCCCACCCCTGACTGGGATGTCTGTGGTGGACAAACTGGCTTTTAGCAGTCTATTGTTGATCCAGCTGAACACTGGACACTTTTCTCAGGTTAGCATCAACTGAGGAATAAGTGTCTAGTGTTCTGGGGCTGCTGGAATAATGACCATCATTTTAATGCCTTCCTCAGAGCTGCCCTGATCTCACCAAGAGCAGGGAAGGGAAGAGCCAAGTGAGAACTGCTGACTGCACCACACAGGGCTGCGGACATAGAGAAAAGCAAAATATACAAAGGCAGAACAAACCTCCTTTGTGTGCTCTTGTTACTGGGCTCATTGTCAGGACTGGGACAAATGAGAGTGGAAATGCGCATCTAGCAAAACAGCTTTCCTTCCCACTCTCACCCCTGCATCAAGTACAGCTTATAAAGTCTCCAAAGGCTGGGCTTGCAGGAAGCTTTCTGCAGTGTTCACCCTTCCCAGGCTAACTTCATGTCTGTTTGAGTCCCAGAGATCTGTACGTGCTCCATGTGGTTTGTCCTTTGTCTGCATCGTCATCTCTTAACAACAACTAACCATGGCCATAATTGCAATGTGGGAAATGAGGGATAGAAACGCTGCTGTGCTGGGACCCCACAAACCCCCTTCTGCCTGCGAGGGTCTCACAGCCCAGGAAAACACAAACAAACTGGAAGGGAGGAAGGATGCGTCGTCATTCTTGATTTATAGCTGGGGAAACGGAGACATGCCAAGAGGGTCAGAGCTGGAGTGGAAGCCAGTCTTGTGCATTTGCTACAGGATCATTTTCCTCCTGAGCCTTCTCCAAACTGCAGATGTGAGAAGGGAGGGTGACAATCTCCTGGCTGCCATCATCACATTTCTAGTGCATTTGTTGTAATCATGGAAGCCAGGAGTACAGGAGAAAAAAAAATAAATTGCAACATGAGGATGGACTGATTCCCTGGAGACCCAGAGTTCCCTTTTCAATCATGCCCAGTGCAGTCACTGCCCTGGAACGATGGTTTTGCTGTTTGCTACTGGGCTCCTATAGATTAATAGGAATTGATTGCACTCCCTTCCCTGCGGGACCCTGACCTCCTGGCAGCGGCTTTGCTCCCTGTGTTGGAGGGAAATGTCAGGTCCCCTGAATAGCAGAGCTGAGCAGCAGGAGGCAGATGTGGAGGGAGGAGAGTTAGCCTTGCTCTCTCCCCTCATCACTCACTTTGTGGGGAGAGTAATTGCTGCAAACTGCTCCATCGGATGGGCAGGATCCACTGCCCATCCCAGAGCCTGAGCAGGATGTGGCCCTGGCTCTGTGGGGCCATGCTGGTCCTCGCTGCAGCTCAGAGCAGCCTCTGTCCATCTGAACCCCGGCACTCAGACTGCGCTTTGCAGCATCTGTCATGGGAGGGGAGCGTCTGGGCACTTGTTACCCCAGGGAGGATTTCATGCCGACAGCTGAGCAGCTGAAGAGACATTCATTTGGTGATCAGGGGCTGATCCTTCCCTGCCCCTCCGACCTTGCCCCGGTGGGATTCCCAGCTGCTGCAGAAAATTCAGCATCGCCCCTGGTATATCTTAGAGTCATCCCCAGCTGTAATTTCCCTCTGACTCCCCAAAACAGCCCCAAATCTCTTTCCATCCCCCTCCATACACCTCCCAAGGACCTGGCTCTGGCCCTACTGGGGAATTTGGAGTGGAGGAGGAATTCAGGTTGTGCTGAGCTCCTGTTTGCACAGGAATGTACATCACGGAGGGGCCGAATTCTCTCCCATCGCCTGCGCACAGCACTCTTGGCAGCTCATGCTACTTTTCTCTGCCCCTCCTCTACGCTGGAGCTCAGGAGGGAGCACATCAACTGGCCAAGAGACCTGCTGCCGGCCGGTGGAGAGGGCTGCTGGGCACATTGGGCTATGCTGGTGAGCTTTTGTTGGGTCTGACTTTTTGTCTCCATGCTTTGCGATGTGAGGAGGGGCACGTATTCAACTGGTGCCTCGATCCGTTGTTTGTTTAGCCCTGTAGCCACATGCAGGGTTGTATGATAGCTGTGTTTGCAGAGCAAATAAGGCTCTACGAGCAGAATTCACCATTTTTCTGATTCTTAGAGGAGTGAATCAATGTTACCTACTAGCTAGAAGCGTGAGCTGTAACTGCTGAATAGGACTGTTCATTTTGCCTGGTAAACACAACTGTTAATCTCTTTGGGAATAATAATAATTAAAAAAAAAGCTTAAAAAAACATACTATTTGCTCCAAACCTTCCACCCTTTCAGCTGGGAAATGGGGGCAGGAGTCTGTTAAAATGGTAAGAAAAAAATGGAGCCACTTATCATTTGTGAAAAGCAGTAAAGTGGTTATTGCTTGAAAGCCTTGCTTCTGAGCCACGGTAGCATGCTGAAGGAGAAAGGGGACAGTTTCATACACTTACGATGGCTTTTCTGTGCCTAAAATACCTGTCTCTTGAATTCCTCTGCAGAGAGCCAGCGGGTTTTGCTGTACAAATGCAGGAGAGATCCATGTGGAGAGTCACAGCCCGAATGCCTGTGGGAATAGTTCGCTGAAAAACAGTGAGCGCGGTTATTGCTTGTGCAGCGAATACAGCTTTGAATGCAGTGTTTAAAGAATCGTTAACATCTTGTCTTGATCATCTGATGAGCTTTCCTGATGGCATTCAGCTTTGGGCTCTTCTGAAGTGTTTTAGCCAAGTATTTACTATCTGACTATATTACAGTAAATGCAGATCATTCACACTGCTGGCTTTAATCCCTATTCCTTGGCCAAATTCCAACCTGAGTGATTTCATTTTTGCCTGTTGATGCCTAAATTCCTTATTGCCATTTTAGACTGCTTCTTCCCTTCGTGTCCTACCATGCAACATCATGTTTCAGCATGTTGTTAATCAGCCAGCTTCCTCCATCCCAGAGATGACTTCAGTTCAGGGGTTGCTGTAATTCCCTTTGAGATCCTTCAGGCTGTAAAGCAAATGATGTCATTGCTTTGCTTAGCAAGTGTCACTTTCTCTCAGAAAGTCAATAAATGCCTCCACTTCCTTTAGTACATTCCTGCAAAATGTGGTGGAAAACAAGAGGCAGTCACTAGCAATTCTTCCTTTGAAATCCATCCTGGAGGAGAGGGCTGGGCTGCTCCCTTTAGCTGTGAAAGGAGACGCCTTCGCTCAGCAGAAATGCAGCTGGAGGGAGGATGAAGCCCCTTGCACCCCAGGGTGCTGTCCTGGGCAGTGTGCAGGGAGGGGTTCCTGCCCCATGCCATGTGCTGCAGCCTTCTAGGGTGCAGGTTGTGGGATGCTCTGCTTGCAGGAGGGGAGCAAACCCAGCTTTAGGGCACCTGGATCCCAATGGCCACTTAGGGCAGAATGAATTCCTTTCTGGGAGGAGTGGAGAGCTGAGAACAAGAACAGTCCCATAAATTCCAGCTGACAACAAATACTTTAATGTGAACTCCATCACCAGATGCCAAGTAGGTCCAGGTCTATCTGGAAAAAACAGCCACAATTGCACAAAGCCATAAAGATAATGAGCGCAGGGCAGGCTGGTGCATAGCAGGAGAGGTAGCTAGAGATGTCGCTGCTATTTTTACCCTCACCCCACTTCCTCTGCGAGGAGGTTTATATTTAGCAGCCTGTAGCTGCTGGCACTCCAGAAAGTGGCAAGGGGGAGAAGGATTTGGACTGCAATTTGTGGAACACAATTTTTTGTCATTGCCAAGGTATTTGCCTTCTAAACCACTCACACTGTTTTGAGGAGAGCAAGTAGACAGGGAGGGAGATGGAAAAACAGACCCCTTCCCTTCATCCACTTCTTCATCCACCTGGAGATGGGGTATGTGTTATATTCCCTGTATTTTTCCTAGTCCTGGGGTCAAGGATTGTGGATTAGTTTGGTGGAGGATTGTCAGAGCAGGAATTGCTCAGCAGCTGATGCATCTTCCCCTGGCCTTCTGACTAGCTTTTGCTTGCGCCACTTCAGTAGTGTCAGCAAAACACTTCAGATCTGTTTAGTTCCTTGGGTGCCTGCAACACTAGTGGCATTTCCACACACAAGCAATGCCTCGGTTAAAACTTGCTTACCTTGCAAGGTGAGGAGCCCAGTCAGAGCCACAGGCTGGCAAAATGGTCTCCAAATGAAGTGTCAAGCTTTGCCTTCCATTCAGAAGGAACAGCACTGGTTGGAGACTTTATTCTTGGCCATGAGGAAAGCACCAGCATGGAGACTTTGTTAATGCAGCATTCACTGGTGCCAGCATCTTTGTTGTCAAAGCATGTTTCTGTAGTGCTGAGAAAACATTTCAATGTCTGAAGCCTGAAGTGGATGTGTCTGGCATCCTCCTGCCTCCTTTGCAACTCAAAGCAGCCTCCAGCCTCCCTTCCCACCCCCAACCAAATCCCCCAGCCCTGATTCCAGGTGCACAAGCCTTGCAGTCCAGCCTTCAGCTTTAGGTTTTGGCAGCATTAAAGGTGGGAGATGAATGGGGATGGTTGAGGGGGGCTTCAGGTGAATCCCAGGGATTTTCAGGGGATTGCACCCACAGCAGGGTGCCATGCCTCACAGCAGAGCATGGCAGACACCCAAACGGAGTGTTTATATTGCTGATGGATTATCTTTTAAGCTTTCAGATGCAGGCATGTCAACCCAAGTGTTCCTGTTGCCCTGGCAACGCGATGCATTAGCTCCCCGGGATGCTGTGTCTGATCTCATCAGTCGGGAATGTCATCACCGTTTGTTTGTGCTGATAAGCCCCGGTGTGGGCTGGGGGGGTGTGGGGGGAGCAGGGGAAGGAGGCTGCTCAGCTGCAGTGGGGACACCCAGGAGCAGGGGACTGACGTGCTCCAGGGGTGCAGGAGAAATCGCAGGATGTGTGTGTCGGTGCAGGAAAGAATCATTCTGTCTGGCTTTTGATGCCTGTTTGGTACCAAGGGATGATCTTTCCCTTAAGATCCCAACTTGGCTGCTGGATCCAGTGCTGTTAATGCAACATCCTCCACCAGACAGGTTAGAGGATTGAGATGATAAAGGCTGGTGGAGGAGCAGCCCTACACTCATCAGATTGGGAAAGGGAGAGGGACAGACCCAAAGCTCCTGGGGCCTGGGACTGGAAGGGGCAGAGCTGTGGCTGGTTGGGGGTGAGACGCTGATGTCTGCAGGTCCGGGGAGCAGGGACCACTGGCTGTTTGCTACGTCTGTGCTCAGCAAGAGGAATGCAGTGGGGATGGTTCTAAAGACCAAGCCCTGCATGGACAGCTCTTGCAGCCCCGTCCTGTCTTCAGTGCTGGGCTCCAGACAGTCCTGGCAGGTGCCAAAGTAGGAACAGCAAAGCAGCGTGTGGCTCTGAGACGCCCAGAGCGAGTGAGCTCAGCCTGCTCGTGTGGCTGCTCAGACTCGGCACGCTTCGCCATGTGCCCCTTCAGGGTTTTCTTCTTTTAAGGGTTTGATGGCTTTAATCAGATCCCTGGCTAAGGCGATTCTAGTGCCTGTACAGGATGAGTCATTCCAGAGCTTGTGAGCAAGCTGTGAGCTCAGAGCATCTCCCCTTGCTGTGGCTCTGGGGATCCCCCCGGCCGGTACTGGCTCCACTCAGCATTTTGCTGCTGGCTCAGGAAGTCTTTCTTGCAAGGGCAAAGCAGAGACCAAACTGCTCGGAGAGAGGTGCCTCTTTGTACAGAGAGGAGTGTGGTATTGAATCTTTTCCATCACTGTTTACTTTCTTGCTTTCCTTCTATTTCTACCTTGCTTT
>NW_010303815.1:8589-9872 GCF_000700745.2 Antrostomus carolinensis
AAGGATGCTGTAAGGCACAGCCTGTGTCAGTACTCGTGGTTCAGTGTGTGCACAGCCCTGCTCTGGGCTCACCTCAGAAAAAAAAACCCTGCACCTCTTGTCCACAGTCAGCTCTTAAATTCATGAGGAACCTGATTCCCCTGGTGACCATGTGGCTCCTCTTTTCCTCTGACACAGCAGCAGTGCCTTGGAGAAGAGGATGTCTCTGAGGATCCCTGCAGATCCCCAGGAGGGGAAACTTGGGTTGAGTTGCTGCCAGCCCCAAAAAGCAGGAGCTGTGGGGCTGGGGGGCTGTCCTGTGCATCGTCCATCCCTCTCAGCCTGCTCTCTCCCCTTCCCCACAGGGCTCTGCCATCCCTCACAACACAAGGTAAAATGAACAAGATGAAAAACTTCAAGCGGAGGTTTTCACTCTCGGTTCCGCGGACAGAGACCATCGAGGAGTCACTGACAGAGTTCACAGAGCAGTTCAACCAGCTCAACAACCGGAGGAATGAAGGTAAGGAGCCCCCGGGGCCCTGCCGTGGGGCTGGGACTGGTCAGGAGTATCTGGGGTCAGCGCTGCCAACAAGCATCTCCACTCCAGCCCCACCAGCCTTTCTCTGGGTGTGTTGACGTGGAAAGTTACTGCCCCTTTGTCGGTGTTGCTCTCCCCATCTATCCAGCAGGATTAATTACACCTTGTCATTAAATATGATCCAAAGAGAGATTTATACTTGCATAAGGAAAACCTTATAGGAGGGAAAGGTATTTGGACAAAATGGAGAGGAATGACGCATCTGTGGTTAAGGTAGAGAGTGGGAAAGCATGGGATCTCCTCCTGCCTGCCCAAAAGTGGCAGTGCTCCTTGAGCCCTCTCCAGGGCTGTGGGCTGGCACTTCCACCAAGCCAAAGGTGCTGCTCTCTCTGTTCAGGGGAGCATCTGGGGCTCGATGAACCATCCTTTGCTCCTGGGCCCACAGTCTTCTCCTGGTGTGCAGTTCTTGAGGTCCCTGGGAGCAGGGAGGTTTAGGGTTAACACCTCTGTGAGCAGAAGGAGCCACATCCCTTCTGCAAACAGAGCAGCTGCCTCTCTGCAGGCTGGGGCAGGCTCTGCTGTCTCTGGCTATGGGCATATCAAGGGAGAGGCGATGCTGGAGGCATAAACCGGGAGCAGATCACGCCAAGGCGGCCGTGCATGGACAAGCAGGCAGAGCTGCTGACAGGGAGGCGTTTGCAAACCTGATAAAGGCAGACTTGATTCATCCAGGGGTAAATTCGTGGCTGTGGGTGCAAGGCTGAAC
>NW_010303815.1:9907-10193 GCF_000700745.2 Antrostomus carolinensis
GCTGCCTCCTACCAAAACAACTGGCTTTGCCACAGGCCAGCCTGTTCATGTGTCAATGCTCTCAGCTCTACTCAGGTCACGTTCAAGCTCTCGTTGCCCTCACCCTGCAGCCACAATTGCTAGAAACTTTTGCTGGGAGCAGGGGCTGAGGCCATGATGTAATTGCCTGGCACTCGCATCTGCCCCAGCAGGGAGGGATCGTCTCTCTGCCAGGTAACCTGCTTGAAAGAAGAGATGGAGTTACCTAATTTAGAACTGGCTTTCCTCACTCCTGCAGATCCTGACG
>NW_010303815.1:10268-20846 GCF_000700745.2 Antrostomus carolinensis
TGCTTCCCCTCGCATGCACCTCCCCTCACACCCTAGCAAAGCAGTGAGGGCTATAATTAGACTTGAGCCCTTAATTAGATGTGTAGAAGCTGTGGGGATAAAATGGTGTAAGGCTAAGAAAGTCCTGGGCACTGACAGCTGCTGCTGCTGTTGCCTTCCTTGGGGGACCTCCGCTCTGGGATGTCTGAGCCTGGGCTCGTTATCTCCGCCGTGCAAACCGAGGCTTTGTCAGAGAGGCGATTTCCCTGTTCTTCTGCTTTAATGAAGCTTCAGTCACGGTTCTTCCTTTGCCCTTGAATGGCAAACGAGTGCAGGCAGCATCTGCCTGTCCCCCCTGGCTTTTGGTCTCGCTCCTGAGGTAGCCAGCAAAGAATAAGAGCAAAGTCAGAGCAAACTGAGCGTGGGGCCAGGACCAAAGACATTCCCGACCCCATGGGTAGAGGTTGGACTGATACTACACTGTGACATGGTACTATTAGGAGATCCTTCTGTGAAGACCCAGGAATCAGGGGCTCGGGGTCTGCCAGCACAAGCCCATGGGGTCTGGCTCCTCGTGTGCTGCCACAGGATGCCCTGGTGCCAGCCCCCTCTCATCAGTATGTCCCTCCCTGCCTGGATGCTGCACATCCTGGCCCCCTGCCACAGCTTTCCCTCCCTGGTGCCCCCTGCTCCCTGGTTCCCAGTTTGCACCCGAGCCCTCTCCCACACCGGACAGGCAAAACCCTCTGCCCGCACCATACCCACCACCCCGAGCCTGCTCCCTCCTGCCCAA
This sequence comes from Antrostomus carolinensis, assembly GCF_000700745.2. NCBI lineage: Eukaryota > Metazoa > Chordata > Aves > Caprimulgiformes > Caprimulgidae > Antrostomus > Antrostomus carolinensis. The sequence continues at coordinate 11,041 of NW_010303815.1, forward strand.
GATCTCTTGATTAAGTTTCCCTTGGGGATTGTAAACAACCCTGAGAAGTCACCTCCACAACGCCCTTAATCTGGTCTCCTGCAGGCTGCGGCTGTTGTTTATGAAGAGCCCTGACAGCCACATTTGTCTGAGGCATCTCTTCAGTGCTTTAATAAACCCCTCCTGGCTGGGAGCTCTTTGCCCACAGCCCTGTGCCAAGGGGACTTGGCGGGGGCTCGGCAAGGGGAAAGTGGAGGCTCCAGTGCTGGGGGGCAGAGCTGGAGGGGATGTGAACCCCAGCACCCCGGGGTGAGGAGGCATTTGGGCTTGGTGTGGGAGGGAGTGGGATGCTTCAGATGTGGAGAGGGATGGTGGTGCTGGAGGGGATGAGAAGGGGGTTTGTGTGCAAGTGGCTCTTTTGTAGGGTTTTGTGGTGAGGTTTGGACCTCGTAGGAGCTGCCTGGTCTGGAGAGGGCTCTGACTTTAGGGAAGCAGCAGTTCTCTCTGAGGTGTTGGTCTCCTCCATTTTACAGATGGAGAAATCAAGATGCAGAGAGGCAAAATGACTTTGCTACAGTCATGCAGAAAACTGGTAGCAGAGCTGAGGCTAGAGCCATGGCACTCGTTGTGCTGCTTCTCTTCTCCATGAAACAGGGAAAGGCTTTGCTTCAGGTTTCACCTTCCTTGCTCAGGATCTCTGAACGTGTCCCTGGGGCTGACTCTGCTGTCTGCATGGCAGGCAGGCTTGCCTGCAGTGATCTTTCCCTCCGTGTGAGCGGATGACCCATGACAGTTCAGGCACTGTGATTACTTGCTCCAGAAAAAAGTGCTAATCACAGCAGAGATCAGCACATCATTTTTTCCTTTCACCACCTCACACAGCTCCTCAGGGAATTGCTTGCAGTTTTTATTTTCCCTCCAGCATCCGAAATCACAGGTTATCAGTATTCACAGGTCATGGCAGTCTGCAAATCCTACACTTTGGTGGCTGTGAGTGCCTCAGCCTGTCCTTGGGAGGAGGGTGATGCAGGGGCCAGAAGATCTTCTCATGAGATGATGCTCCAAGAGCATGTGCAGAGCTGCTCTGACTCTGGCAATGGGACAAGGCAAGGCCTTCTCATGGGTAGAAAACTGCCTCGTCTGTTGGTGGTGTGGTGGGAAGTGCCCGGCTCTGTCCTCTCCATCCCGTAATTCTCATGACCTCACCAACAGAAGCTGATAAAATGTGGCCTGAGAGAAGGAGAGCTGGCAAATGGAAAAGCAAACAGCTTTCCAGCCTGGACACATCCTGTCGCGGGCAATGTCACCTTGGTGGAGTCTGACAATGCGGAGAAGCAAAGGAGGTGCCTGTGGTCAGAGCCAAACTTGCTGACAGCCTACCTTGGGGCATCCAGTGCCCCTCCACCCCGCCGTGCATCCCTCCCCTGGGCAGCACAGCCTTTCCTCAGCCACAGCGGCTGCTCAGCTGCAGAGGCAGAGGTGGAAGGAAGCCCCTGGGTAAAGGAGAGCCCAGGCAATATCCAATATCCTTGATGAAGGCAAGCACCATCTCTACATCCTCAGAGATGGGGAACCTTCTCCATGGCTTCTCCAGCCTCACATTTAGGGGCTCTTTCCTTTCTTTCTGGGCTTCCCCACTCACACATTCCTCTCCATACTCCAGATTTTCAGGGGCATCAGGTCTTGGTGGCTCCCATTTGCTTTGATAAGAGCTGGTGGCATCCAACAATAGCTCATATCTATGTCAAGGTTTTGCCCCAAAACAGTTACTGCCTGGTTTGTCCTCCCGGGCCAAATAAGGTCTCAGTGTTCAGGCTGCAAAGCCTGTGTAACTCCCAGTTTGCAATGGCATAAATCAGAGCCCAGTCTGGCCTCCGGAGTGCAAGGCCACAAAGAATTGATGCTGAGGGGGAGGAAGGAGGATGAATAATCCAAAATATGAGTGCAGCCCTGGCTCTTGAGTGTAACAGAGCTTTGAGAGGAGAGTTCACACTTAGCAAAGTAATTAAAAGTTGTAAGTCAGGCAAGCAGTGAAGGATTCTGGCCCCTTTCCTTGGGAGATCAAAGCTTGTTTTGGCAGAGACAGCATTTAAATATATTTATAAAAAAAGGCAGGAGGCTCGTCAAAGGCAGCCGCCGTGTCTGCGGTCTCACTTTAATTTGCTTTGATATCCCATGCAGCCTCATTATTTGCAGAGTGTCGGGGCTCACAGTAATCCACATGAAATGCTGAGCAGAATCAAACAGACCCTCACGTTTGCACGCCCACAGCTTCACATCTCCTCCCGCAAGCACCTGGCAAAGTCCTGCAAACCCAGGAGCAACCCCAGCCCTGCGAGAGCATCTCTGTGGGTCTGGGTATCCCCAGGTGCTCTGGGCACCTCACAGTGACGCAGGATGGACTGGGCTGCACATCCCACCTGCCCTCTCTAACCCCAGGGCAGCCAAAACACCTTTCCCCTCAGCTCTGCAAGTCTTCTGGGTATTTTTATGTGCTTTTCCCATCCTGTGGTAGTTGACATCTTTTGTGAATCCCATGCCCCTTTGTATATGCTCGAATGCCCAGGTTGTCATCTTACCTTTGGCTTTACTTCTGATGCTCTTGTAGATGAGATTGATACTAACCTGCCTGGTGGGCTGCTGGTTCAGAGAGACAGTGCTGCTGGTTTACAGCTTTTGGGGACAGGCTGCATCTTTTACCAACACTTTGGGCTTGTTTACCTATGAGAACCAGCATGAATTCAGCCAGACTATCATTTAAAGTGGATTAGTTGAACTCTGCTCAGTCAGATTTTAAATGGCCTTTTTTTTTTTTTAAGATAATTTGCTTAGGAAGTAAGCAAGTTAAAAAGATTTGATTCAGTTTAATTGATCCATGTTAATTTTATACCTGTGGTTAATTCAGGGTAAGTTTCCTAGCTGTTCCTGCACAGACAGATGGTCAGAAAGGAACAGGGACCAGATCCCGCAGCGATCCTGGGAGAAGGGGTGACTTTGTGCCTCTTTCTTGCCTGTCTGCCCAAAAACTGCTGGCACAGTTTCAGATGCTCCCGAGCCCAGTGGCATGGGCTGAACCCATCCCTCAGGTGTGGGCTGTCTATTGAGGACACCCTGCATCCCTTAGCTCACAGGAACCCTGGTTCCCCAGTGACCATGGCACAAAATCACATCTTTTCCCAGGTCACTTGCCTGCCACCTCTCATCCATCAAACGAGCAAACTGCAGCCAGGTCCCAGCCCTGCTCACTACCCCGTGAAAGCCAGCCCTCCCTCTCCAGTCTTCAGCAATGAGATCATCGCTGGCTGCCTGCACACTGGGATCTGTGCGCTGAAATCTGCGTTAGGCGTAGCCGGGGATTGTCTCTGTGCAGTTCAGGGAAAGGGCTTGGTGAGGGGCAGGACTCGGGGGCTCAGACTGGGACGTGGCAGGGGAGTCCTCCCTGGGGAGTTTCCCTGCTGCAATGTTCCTCCTTGTTCTGGGGAAATCACTGCAGGGTGCCTGGAGGACACCAGTGCTTTATGGCAAGGCCCCTGGACCCTGGAGGTCTTGCTAACTTGGAGGGTGGATTTGTAGGTTAGATGAGAAGGGGGAGAGCTGTATGGCCGCTGGGAAGGGGACAAAATGGTCATCCCTGCTTGGTCCCACACCTTTTCAGAGGACAATGCATCCCTCTCTTGGGGAGGTGGTGCTTCTCCATCCCAGCACACCCAGTTAGCGCTGCCTCCTCCCTCCCAGTGCACCCAGTTAGCACTGCCTCCTTCTGAACAGCCCCTTGGAAACAGCATCCGTGTGAATTGGGATAATCCACTTCTTCAGGGTCCAGGCGACCTGTGTTGAACTCGTCAGGGTTTTGCTGTGCTGCTCTCTGAGTCTCTGCATGCCAGAATATTCCTACCAACCAGCTGTTAATTACAGAGTGAGGAGCTTTAAGTGCAAGCCTCAAACTGGAGACCAGAGGGAGCTCAATGGCTTATTTTGTTCTGAATTCTTGCTCCTTTCAGGGTTTCTTGGGTTTGATGAGGCTTCACACCTGGAGTCCCAAGAGAAGAGTTATTTCTCTGAGCTGCTTTTAGTTTTCAAGAGAGCTTTTGTGCTTCTCAGGACTGTGTGTCTGGCTGAGTGCAGCAGGTTGGGGCAGGACAGCCTGGAGTGTTTTGTTTTGCAGTAAGTGACTCTGCAGCCTTTAATCCCAAACACCTTCTTCTGAGAAATAGTCACATCCTTGGAGGAAAGTACCCTGGTGTCTGTTAGTTTTGGTGGTTCCTGAGGCAGATTAGGTACTCATGATTGTAAGCTCCCCAGAGGCAGGGTGCTCTGTTTTACTTCCGTACAGACCTAGCACAGAGGGATCCAGAGCCACCATCAGGCACCTAGATGTTGCTAAAGTGCAGATCGTGTTTAGTCTAACGTGACGTTAGTGAAGATAAGGCTGGGAAGTTAAGATGAATACTCACCAGTGCAAAACCCGTGGTGCTGCTACAGAGGGGAGAGCTGCTGGGCAATGCTGCCAGGGGGGCTGAGCACTGGATTGGGATGTGGGAGATCTGGGTGGCCTTGGGTATGAAGCAGTTTCCCTCTCAGCATCCCCCTGCCCATCTGTCAAGAGACATTCATTGCAGGGAGCTGCACGAGGGTGCTGAGCAGACCTGTGTGGGTGGTGATGCACCAGGAGGCTGGAGCAAAAAGCAGGTATTCCCTCTGCCTTCTGGATGTTGAGAAGGAAGAAGACTTGGCCATGGCCTTAGAGCATCTCTAGACCTCCCTGCCCTGCTCCCACTTTCTTTTCTCCAAATAAAATGCCTTGGGTGTTGGCACTTCTGCTGCTACTCCAGCAGCTCACTCTCCTTTCTCTTTGTCCTCAGACCTGGCTCAAGGGCACCTGCAGCTGGGACAGCTGGGCAGAGACTTCCGAGCAGACACCAGCCCCATCTCCCCCTCTGAGGTGGAAGGTCAGTCACCGATGGCCGTGCGCTACCGCAACAACAACCAGCGCCGCTTCTCCATGGAGGCAAGTACTGCTGCAGGCTGGAGCGGGCAGGAGGGATGTGACAAGTTCTGGTTGTCACCTCCCTGCTGGCTGGAAGGGCCGATGTTTGATTCATGAGGACCTGGCAGTCTCAGGCACACGCCCTGACGTCCTCTTGGATGCATTCAGCATGACTCCCGTGGTACCTGACAAAGCGTGCACATGCACCCACACACCTTTCCTTTTCCTTTGACAAGGGTCCCACAGATGCTGCCCCTATGGCTTTGCCATTAACACCAGCTCTGGTTAGAGAGCACTGTCCCTTGAACGCCTCTGCACAGTCCTTCTTTCATCAGATGCATTCATCACCTGCTCTTCTGGCCCTCTCCACAGGATGTCAGCAAGCGTCTCTCCCTGCCCATGGACATCCGCCTGCCCCCCGAGTTCTTGCAGAAGCTGCAGATGGAGAGCCCAGAGTTCCCCAAGCCCCTCAGCAGGATGTCCCGACGGGCTTCCCTGGTAAGTCTGACCACGCAGAGCGAGCAGTGCCAGGCACAACATCTCTCTTCATGTGTACAAATCCCAGCCAGCAGATGCACGTGCTGATTGCCACCCACCCACGCAGTCATGCCCTGCTCTGCAAGCTCCCTTGTACCCACTGTGTGGGATGGAGATACACACACACATCCCTGCCCATGCAAATCCCTTTCTGCACACTCCCAGCAGCACATATTCCCCCCACCATGCACATATCATAGAATCTCCTGGTTGGAAAAGACCTCTGAGATCATCGAGTCCAACCGTACCTGTCCACTTCATCTCTTCCCCGTGTCACTCCTACACATGCAGAGCTACGTACTGTCCTGTAAACCCCCAGGCCTGCACATTCCTTCACTCACCTCTGCACATACCTGACTTTCTTCTTGGCCTGGCTCCTTCCAAACTGGAGGTGGTGGAAAACCTCCTGAGGTTTAGCAAGTGCTGGAGCCTCTGCTAGTTGAAATGCAAATGCTGATAAATAATGAATTAGCCTTTGCATTAGTGTTGGCATTTCAGTTTCTTTACTGCAGAGCATCAGCATATGTAGGAGCAAAAACCTGGTGTTCTGTTTACAAATGTGGAAGCTCGTGTCCTGCTGCCCAGGACTGCTCAGTGCTCTACAGATACAACAGTGAGGTCTCAGTGGGCATCTTCAGATCTGGCATGCCTGTTCCGGGGGAGGCAGGAGAGAAGGAGAGCTTGCATTTACCTACCTGTGCTGTCTAATCAGTAAAATAGACACAGCCAGAGCAATGTTCCATTAATATTCATGGTCCCCTCCGTGATGTTCCTGCAGAATTCACAGTATGGTTCTGGGGGGTGTACAGCACCTCAGGTTGCTGCAGCCACTTCATTTCCCTGCTCAGGATCCATCTGTTCCCAGGGTACACAGAGGGTTTGGGGCAGCCAAAATGGAGTGAAAAATGCTACCTTCCCCTGGGATTTGATAGTCCAAATCCAGCCTGTGTGAGCAAGAAAGCAGCTTTCCTGCTGCGTGTTGTATCTTCTGAGAGCTTGGTGGTCTGCTCAGTGCCTGTGGCAAGGAACAAGCCTTCCCATGGGGCAAATCTGGTGAGCATGGGAGGCTGCAAGAACACCCCAGACCTGGCCATAGCGCAGGGGGCTCTTTCAGTGCCTCCCCCTGGGACCCATTCCCTGCAGAGCCCCGTGTCTTTCCCTGCTGATGGACAGCTGCCATCCAGCTCCATTGCTGATGGCGAGGGCCGTGGCATGAGCCCTGGGCTCAGGAGAGGGGACAGCACTGGTGGCCTTTAGCTGGGCTGAGTCAGAGCTGGCGGCTGGCCTGGGACTACATCGATGCAAATGTGTTTTGTGAGAGAATGACACCGGTTTATTAAGCTTAAGGAGCAATGGTTTGCCCTGGGTCCTGTTGTGCTGGGAACCATTCCCTGCCCTGGCACACAAATAATCCAAACTGACAGAGGAGGTGTCTGTCCCCACAGAAAACTGCAATTTCAGGGGTGCTGCGAGGAGTGACACCTAACTCTGTGGCCTTCACTGAGTACCTGAGAGCAGGTCTCAGCAATATATTAAAGAGTTACTGTTCCAAATGGCAAAATGTCCCTTTCACACTTGATTTGAACAGTGCACAGAGAAGTAAACAGAGTCCCAGTAAAGACCAGGACATAGGGAAGGACTCAAGAAAAGGGCTGGGCATCGGCAGCAGGATCCCACGAGGCTTCTCCAACACAAAGGGCATTGGCCTTTTGCAAATCACAGCTCCAGTTTGACTGGGCCACTGCTGGTGTTGTGTCAGGGTGGTGGGTGGGAGGAGAAGGGAACTGGAGGGGTGGCAGTGGGAAGGGGAAGTCGTGGGGTCTGCAGCCACCCTGGGGTATGGGGTGTGGGTGCCACCGTTTCCCTTTAGCAGCCAGTTGGGTGTGAACATTTTCTGATTGATTGGTCACCTTCACGGCTTCTCCAGGAAAATAATGGACTTTGTGTCTTGGATCAACTGGGCTGCTGCATGCAAACACCTGCCTCGATTGATCTGTCCCCAAAGCTGTTACTGCCCAGTGTCCTTGACCTTCCCCCCTGGTTGAGATCCCTCCCAGTGATGTTTTCCTTTCTCTCTTACAGTCAGATATTGGGTTTGGGAAGCTGGAAACCTATGTTAAACTGGACAAACTGGGAGAGGTGAGTAGACTATGAAACCCCTGTAAGGATTTAGAAGGGCAGACTGTAGCCCAATTTCTTCAATATCTAGCAATTTTTAGACCACATCTTTCTGTGGACTTCAGTTCTGACCCTGTAGTTCCAAATGATCCTTCCCCCAATGTTATGGAGTGTCTCAGTGTTGTGCCAGCCTCATAAATGGTCTGTGTGGCTTGTATTTTCTCTCCCCACCCAGGGCACCTACGCCACTGTCTTCAAGGGCCGCAGCAAGCTGACTGAAAACCTCGTTGCCCTGAAGGAAATCCGTCTGGAGCACGAGGAAGGGGCACCTTGCACGGCCATACGGGAAGGTGAGGGGCAGGAGGGGCATTTCCCCATCACAGCCCCCACGAGCAGTGCTGGGTCACAGGCAGATTTGGGACGGGTCTCACACAGAGACCCAGGTCCTGCTGCCCCAACCTGCCATCTCCTCTCCTTGCAGTGTCGCTGCTGAAGAACCTGAAACATGCCAACATCGTGACCCTGCACGATATCATCCACACAGAGCGTTCCCTCACCCTCGTCTTCGAGTACCTGGTGGGTCTGGGGGGGCTTTGTGTGGGAATGGGGGGATGGCTGCCTCTCTGCAGGTGGGTAGTGAGGGCTGAGGGAAGGAGAGGCTGACGTGTGCTTCCCATTGCAGGACAATGACCTCAAACAGTACCTCGATAACTGTGGGAACCTGATGAGCGTGCACAATGTGAAGGTAAGATGGTGCTGTCTGGGACCCTGTACCCCTGCCTCTCCCATCATGTGAGGAGCTCACCCTCAGTGCAGTCCGAGGTGTTGCAGGGCTGGGTGAGGCTGGATACACCATCTCTCTTCAGTTCAGTCTTCTTACCCTTCTTTGACTTTTTTCAGCCTGCTCTGATGCTCTACCAGCTTTTCTCCAGTCACTGCCACCCTAAATAAAATCACTGTGCATGCAGACTCTGTTCAGCTTGTTTTCTGGATTGCTGGTGATGGGCCTCAACACTTGTCTACAGTGCATCCCACCCCAGGCCAGCTTTGAGGGGTGTTTCCTGGCCATAAGTTTGGGAGCCCTTGAGACAGACACAGTTTTGGTGCCCGTGTCCCAGTGCTAAATGTCAGCCCCTTCTCCTCCCCACAGATCTTCATGTTCCAGCTGCTGCGTGGTCTGGCTTATTGTCATGGGAGAAAGATCCTGCACCGAGACCTCAAACCCCAGAACCTACTCATCAACGAGAGAGGAGAGCTCAAGCTGGCTGATTTTGGTAGGTGGACCTTTCTGGGGAAGATGCAGCATTGCCAGAAGGTGCATGCAGCTCCTTGATGCCCACTTGTTTTGTCCTCAGGACTAGCCAGAGCCAAGTCAGTCCCTACAAAAACTTATTCCAATGAAGTGGTCACGCTGTGGTACCGGCCCCCCGATGTCCTGCTGGGATCTACTGAATATTCCACTCCCATCGACATGTGGTGAGCCACAGCTCCAAACCAAGCTTCCTGGGGTCTCTGAGATGATGGGTCGGGCATTTCCATCCATCTGCCAGTGCAGCACCGTGCATGCCCACAGTGTTGGTTACACCAGAGGGTGGTGGGCTGGCAAAGCATGGGCTTTCCCAGAGGCCATGCTGTTTTCCATGACCCCTGGGGCTCAGGGTCTTTGGAGCACACTGTCCACATCAGGGGTGAATGGTTACCTGTAGCAGAAAAGGGACACAGCTCCTGGAGCTCATTTCCCTCTCCAGGAACCTCAGCCTTGGCTAAGGGGTGGTGGGGCATCCGCAGGGCTTCTCCCTCACTAATTCCAGAGCCTCTGCTGCTGCTCTAGGGGTGTTGGGTGCATCCACTACGAGATGGTCACTGGACGGCCCATGTTCCCGGGCTCCACGGTGAAAGAAGAGCTGCATTTGATCTTCAGGCTGCTGGGTGAGTCTTCTGCTGTCTCCCAGATCCCCACGCGAGGGCAGTGGCTGACTGCAGGAGCGGTGACAAAGCCCAGACTCCTAGGGGTGTTGGGTGCATCCACTACGAGATGGTCACTGGACGGCCCATGTTCCCGGGCTCCACGGTGAAAGAAGAGCTGCATTTGATCTTCAGGCTGCTGGGTGAGTCTTCTGCTGTCTCCCAGATCCCCACGCGAGGGCAGTGGCTGACTGCAGGAGCGGTGACAAAGCCCAGACTC
>NW_010303816.1:0-5656 GCF_000700745.2 Antrostomus carolinensis
CTCCTGTGTGTTTGACAACAGCCAATCACAGTCCAGTGATCTGTGGGATACAGAGACCAACTGGTGTTCATGCTTTGTTTTTAAACATCCCTGATCTTCTAATTTAAATATTCCTCACCCCCCCCGACCTTACATCTGCAAACCAGCAAAACGCAACGTCCTTCAACTTCCAGCGACAATTGAAAACATCAGTGTGTGATCAACGTTCTTCTGCTACCAAATCCCAGCTGAACCCAAACCCCAGCGCTGTTCCAGCTGCTGAGAAGAAACCAGCTCTGACCCAGCTGGGCCCAGAAGAAACCAGCTCTGGTCCAGGACACATGGGAAGTTTTATATTTATGGGCAATGCCATGTCTACATGTTTGTTGAAGACCTCCAGGGATGGGGACTCCACCACTTCCTTGGGCAGCCTGTTTCCATACTTGACCACTCTTTCAGTAAATAAATTCTTCTTCATATCCAATCTAAACCTCCTTTGGTACAACCTGAGGCCATTTCATCTCCTCCTGTCACTCCGTGACTTGCTGTTAAAATCATCTCATACGCTGAAGTGATCTCACTACAGATGTTTGTTCAAGTGGGGCTGCTTGTTCTAGAAAATATCTGCTATTGGTGTAATTCTCCTACGTTTGTGGGTATCTTGTGAGTAGGGGGGGAGCCTCTTCTGGCAGATGTCCACGTGAGCTGGGCATTTTTGGGTGGCTGCAGGAGATCGCTTGGCTGGTGGTACCTTCTTTGTGCTCCTTCTAGTGCTCTGGAATTGAATGTCACAAAGTATTTCATAAGGTCATAACTACTAGAAGTAGTCCAGTGAGGTATCTGCTCTGGTTAAATGTTCTACTGGTGGGTGAACCATAAAAGTATTGCTCCAACTGGGGCTTGAGAAATTAAAGCACAAGGTGTTGTTGAGCCCCATGAGACCTGGAGTAAAACAAACCATCTCTTCATCTCTTGGGAAGAGAAGGTGAAGAGGCCAGTGATTTAGAGGATGATTAATCTGAAGGGGCAACAGAAATTAGATTATGAAAGTAATATTCAAATGAACCTCAAATAGCTTCACTTCCAGGGTTCTGACCTGAAGTGACAGAAGTTTGGACTCGGTTATTCTCTCGAGGTCTATGAGCAGTGGGAGAGGCAGAGAGAGCAGAGGGATCACTGGAGTCATGAAGTGCAGGGGGGAGAATTAATTGATTAAAAGGGAGGGCAAAGCAGAGGGTGAAGGATGAAGCCTGAAGTAATTCACATCAGTGAGACTCTTTGCTATCCCTCATGTCCTGGACATGTGTCTTGTCTTCTTCTTCTTCCTTGAGCCAGGGGCTGTGTCTCTTCAAGTTCTTCCCTTGCAAGCAGGTCAACTGTGTTAATTCAAATTTGAACCTGTGCTGCTCCTTCCTCATTAGGAATTTTAAAACTTCTACTTTCCAAAGCAGCTTTTTTTTCTCCTTCCCCATCTCCTCCCGCTCTGTGCTGCTCATTATGGAGGTGACAAATGAACTAGAGGTGACTGAACCATCAACCTTCAACCATTCATTGACCTACACTGTCTTTCCTTTGAACAGACCCTCAAATTACACATCACAGCTCTGCCATGATACTATTTAGTTTAATTGGGCTGTTCATTTTATGGAAAGAAGGTTCCTGAACTCTTGATACTCTAGTGTCAAAAAATCTCCTCCTCTCAGGGAGGGAATGGTTTGCTTTGGAGATGTGAGCTTATTATATGTTCATCAGCAAAATCAGTATTCCCTCTGGAGAAGTATGAAGATACCTGATGGAGAACATGTTTGCAGGTTCCCTTGTGTTATGATGTTTTTTCTCATTGCCACAGGAGAGTCAGTTGTGCTTCTCAGGCATCACTTTCCCCTAACTCAGCAGCTTGGTGGGGGAAGAACTTCCTGAAGTTCTCTCTTATCTTCCAGCTCTCTCTTATCTCAAGGAATCATGTCATAGAAACATAAAACCATGGAGTGGTTTGGGTTGGAAGGGACCTTCAAGCTCATCCAGTTCCAACCACCCTGCCAGCAGCAGGGACACCTTCCACTAGACCAGGTTGCTCAAAGCCTCATCCAGCCTGGCCACAAACACTTCCAGGGAGGAGCAGCCACAGCTTCTCTGCCCAACCTGGGACACTGGCTCACCACCCTCACACCAAACAATTTCTTCCTCACATCTCAGCTCCATCTCCCCTCTGCCACTTTCAAGCCATCACCCCTTGTTCTCTCACTCCCTGCCCTTGGCCAAAGTCCCTCCCCAGCCTTCCTGGAGCCCCTTCAGGTACTGGGAGGCCACTAGAAGGTCTCCCCGGAGCCTTCTCTTCTCCAGGCTCAACAGCCCCAACTCTCTCTTCCCCTTGATTTGCTCAACCTCCTTTCCAGAACATTCATCTGTTCCAAGGAGCTCTTGTGCTTGGCTTGGTCATACTTGTCCTTGTGCCAGCCTTGCTTTCTAGCTCCCAAACTTATTTTCTCCTCAGTTCTATCCCCAAAGGCCAAAAATAGACACAAATTTGGGGATTTGATGTGTACCTTGACTCTTGGTTGTCTTATTTTAGGGTTGAAACTTAGTGGTCGTGGTGGTGATGAGTTGACGGTTGGACTGGATGATCTTAAGAGGTCTTTTCCAACCTTAATGATCCTGTGAAAGGTCTCACTCTACTTATTTTTCTGCAAGCAACATCATTTCTCAAGACAATTTGTGATGCCAAGGGAATATTGGGTGTCTGTGGCCATTGTAGCTTGATGGAGCTCACATACTGGGGATAATGGGAGACAGCAGTTCCTTCAACATCATTTGGTGACCAAATTAAATCATCAATTTTTACCTGTGTTATTTTTTACTGAGATGCTCTAAGTTCTCATTTATTTCTCCCTTGTGCTCTTCTTCTTCAGATGGAAAATCACAGTTGTGTTGCAACCACTGACATATTTTTTCCCCCACATTCTGCTTTCTTTTGCATCATTATAGAACAAAGAGGTGAAAGACTGTCATGAAGAATCCCATTTTCTTTTTTAAAGTGGTTAAAATTAGAATGAAGAAAAATATGACTATACAACTTACCTTAAAATTTGCTTTACCTTGGCTAAATTCCAGACCTTAAAGGAATATTCCATGTTTATAAATGAGTTACCATCCTCAGAGTTAATTCCATCACTCTTATGAAGTCCTTCTGCTGATGATGGTTCCATAAATTCTTCTCATTAGTTCTTTTTTAATATTTGTGATAATTGGTGTTACATCATCAAGGGCTAAGGACAAGGTTTCTCATATCAGAAGCTGACCTTCACGCTTCTCAAGCTATATTTCAATAGACCCATCAAGTTAATGGAGAAAATCAAACCTTAACTCTCTCCTAAAAGTTAAGAAGAGATTTTGATGTAACAGTCCCACTCAATAATGTTTAAAACTCTCAGGGGCCTCCTATAAATGACATTTTTTCAAGCTTTTTTATCAGCACACTTTGGAAAAGAGCAGATTGAAGCGCGATGCCCAAGGCAGTGGAGCACAGGATGAACGTTTGGATGAGCTAAATGGTTGCCTGGTCATAGAACGTGAACTTTGAGATACTCTAAGCTTCTAAATAGCAATCTGCTCTCCAAAGTAACTATCTACAGACTTGGAAACATCCAAGCTTCAAGGTTTGGATCCAAAAACTCCATGTTTCTACTGCTGAAGAACAATCTACGTACGTAGATGTGGAATGTTTGTCTGCATGACCCTCTTCCTACGTTAAATGTGATAGACAATGAAATGATGATGGAAAATAAAATGACTAAACAAACCAGTTTCCATTTTCCACCATCTATCTTCTGTCAGTGTCCCAAAGTACATCTGCTTGATGGAAAAATTTGCCCATGGATGAAAGCGTTAACGTTCCAAACAAAGTCAACAAGAGCTGGACAGCTGAGGACAGAAGTTGGCCCTACAAACCCTACATATGGTACATCTGCAAAGCTGCCTTTGGGATGAAGGACAGGAGGCAGATGGGTTAATAGCTCACAGCAGGTTGCCTCGCAGCATGGGGATAGAAAATGTTGGCTGAAGATCTTGGGGCAAAACCAATGGCACTGCTGCAAGAAAGAGCAGAGATGTGGTTTCAGCCTCAGCTGGCAGCTAGGACAACATGGACATCCACCCTCTACCTCTCTCTGGTGGGATGGGGAGAGGAACTCCCCAAAGGGCTGGTGGGTTGGGATGGGGACAGGGAGGGTCACTCACCAGTGATGGGCACGGGCAACACAGACTCCACTTGGGGAAGGAAAATCCATGTAATGAGTTCCCAATCAATCAATCAGAGTAGGACAGTGAGACACACCAACCACATCTGACAGCACCTTCCCCCACCCCTCCCTTCTTCCCGGGCTCCCAGCACTTTGCTCCCCATTTCTCTCCCTTCTCCCCCAGGGCACATGGGACAGGGAATGGGGGTTCAGTCAGTTCATCTGCTGCTCTTTCCACCATGAGATCCCTCCCGTGGGCTGAAAGAGTCCAGAACAAAGTGTTCCAACGTGGGCTGCTCATGGAGTCATGGACCTCTCTGGGCACAGCTCCCAGCTCAGGCACGGGGATGTCCATGGGCTGCAGATGAGTCTCCACTCCAGCAGACCTCCTTCTCCTGCTGTCACATGAACATCTCTGGTGTCTTCTGTTCTGTCATGAGCTCTCCACATAGTCACAGCTGCCTTTGGGCACAACCTCCTGCTCCATCATGGGGTCCTCCATGGGCTACTCATGGGTATCTGCTCCACCATTAAGCTCCATGGGCTGCAGGGGAATCTCCACTCACCTCCTCTTCTTCTTTTCCCTGTTGACTTGGATGTCTGTAGTTGTATCTCTCACATTACCCCTCCTCTGTCCTCTGGTTGTTATGGACTTTTGTTATTGTTGATGTTTCTGGATCGCTCTCCCTTCCCAAACTGGTTCTTCCCCTCATAAATATGGATTACCAGAGGCATTTCCCATCGCTATTGGCTCAGCCTGGGCTGGACTTGGGTCCTCTTTGGAGCCAAGTGACCTTCTCAAACCTTCTCACAGGACCATCGTTGTAGCCTCTTCCCCTGCTACGAAAAACCATGCTCCCCACCCCCAACCCAACATAAGCAGGGTTCACAAAGGACAGGGGACAGGTTCTCTCAGTGAGATGTCTTCAGGGACAGGAAGGACTGGTTGGGAAACCTACTGAAAAACAGCCAAGGAGAACACGTCAGCTGAGTGACAACTGGTCAGAGAAGGGCAATCAGAAGAATATGGGTATGATTTTTCTGCCATTTTTATGCTTTTTGAACGACATCTTAGGACATGTTGGTAGAACCAGGGACTATTAACAGCTGACCTGGAGTTGCTGGAGGAGCAATGTGTGAGATGATGGAAGCTAGGAGCTACAGAAGTGAGCAGATTTCCCAGGTCCCACACCTCAAATACTGGGTTCAGTGTTGGGCCCCTGAGTCCAAGAAGGACATGGAGGTGCTGGAGCGTGTCCAGAGAAGGGCAATGGAGCTGGGGAAGGGTCTGGAGCACAAGTGTGCTGAGTTCCCGTGTGGCTGAGGGAACTGGGGGTGTTGAGCCTGGAGAAAAGGAGGCTGAGGGGAGACCTTGTGGCTCTGTGCAAGTCCCTTGGAGGAGGGTGGAGAGAGGTGGGGGTGGGTCTGTTCAACCAAGG
>NW_010303816.1:5925-6154 GCF_000700745.2 Antrostomus carolinensis
GGATTCTTGGACTATTTGCATAAAAGGCTGCAGCGGAAGCCACATCCAATAAAACCAGAAGATGTGTTTCCATCTCATGCAGCAATGTGGGAAATTAATCCTTGTCTTTGAGGCATTTAGAGAGAGGGCAGGACACGAAATGAGTGAGTTACATATTTTGCATCTTTGGTGTGGTGAAGAGTAGGTGTAAGGGATTTGTGTTTGTGGTGGTTGCACTGGGCTGGCAGCC
>NW_010303817.1:0-3392 GCF_000700745.2 Antrostomus carolinensis
CGTGTTCCTCCTGCTGGTTTAAAATAAAACTTTAAGCAGGGCTCAGCGCGGTGTTTCCGCGGGCGGGCGGGGCCGGGCAGCCCGGTCCGCTGTTCTGCTGCGGATTTACGGCCGTGTCAGCAGCCAAAGGTTGCCCGGGAGGTTGCCGTGGCTGGTCGTCGAGGGGCAGCTGCCCCTGCAAAATCTGCTTCCCAAATTGGTGTCTGGATTTCCGCGGAGTCACGGCCCCTCTGGGAAAGCAGGAGTCCTCCTTTGAACTGCGTGTTAACTCCTTCAGCCTGTTCACCTAAGTATGCCAAAGCATCTCGAACTCTGGGGGGAAAGTTGTTAAGCACCTCTTTTTAATAAAATATATATCGAGAAGCGAGGGAAGAATTTCTTTAAAGAAACTCTGATCTCATAAGACGTCAATCACTCTAAGAAATCAAGTATTTAAAAGCTTCTAATCAAAATTACATTTAAAAAAAAGACACAATGCCTTGCTGCTTTGAAGATAAATTCTAACTTCACCTCGATTTTCGCAAGCGAGTCCTAAAAGGCTCAATTTAGTCTCCAGCAGTGGGAACAACAAACGACCCTGCTGCTGTCCCAGGGTGCGGTACAGAGCGGTTACGGGTGCGGGGACAAACCCGGGTCGGGTAAAGGGGAGCCCAACGCCGACCGACACACGGCTCAGGCTGCCACACGGAGGTGCCGAGACGTATGGAGACATGTGCGCATCCCTCGCCCGGATAAAAGAAAACACGTTAAAAGTGTAAGCCAAAGCTAAAATATGTAAAAGCTGTGAGTTTGGTTATTTATTTATTTATTTATCTTTTTAAAGGTTTTTTAAAAGGTGTGACTTGACAAGAGGATAGCATGTCAACATGAATAGATCTTTTTTACAGGCTGCGGGGAAAGAAGACAAGGCGCCGGTATACATAACTTAGTCCTTGATTGTGGTCATTATGTAAACCGAATTACTGACAAAAGTTTGTTTGGTAACTAATTATAGCTCACTAAATCTCTGCCTCTCTTCACTTCAGCATAATGTATACAAACTTTTGTACACGCGGATCAGAATAAAACAAAGTGTTGACAGCATCCAGCAGTGGAAATTCACTTACACAAGACTTTTTTTCACTGAAGTGTTGACAATAAACATTTAATGAAGGCAGAGACTTGGATGTCTCCAGACAGTGTCAGAATACTTTAAACAGACCATTAGCATGGCTTCTTCTACTTCAAACAGAGCACACTATACCATAACATTATAAAAATACAAAGTATGAAACAAATAATCTGTTTATACAGATATTTTAAGCTGTTTTCACCAGCTCTGACATCCCCTGTATTTAGTAACAGAAACTTACTCATTTCAGATTACTCGCGCTTAAAAAATGTTAAATACAGTTAATGCAATATTAATCGCCCTTTGGTGATATAAAATGCAATATTTTCAGGCAGCTATCGAGCTTTTCTAGAGGAAGAGCTGATGAAAACAGTCACAGCTGAATAGTGGAGAGAAAAAAGCTCTGTATTTATTGCTTTTGTTTGGCTTTTGGCTACAGAGACAGGAACATTCTAATGGGGTAAGGACATTTATTTTATCTGCAATCTATTGCTGCTAGAGCAGGAGTGGCAGATGGGGTTTGGTGTTATATTCACAGAGTAATTTAGAGCAAATCCTAATAACTAATAATGATTTATGTTAATTTCAATCACTTATGTGACTTTATTAAAGCACTGCTGTAAGAGGAATAGGAAGGGGGTGGGGGGAGTGAAAGAGGAGAGACTGAGGAGAGGCAAGCTGTGTCTGTCTGAAACCTAACCGCATGCAAGGTGGCTGTGGTGGGCTCCGGCGACATTTCTGACCTGAGGAAGCTGTGACTAGCACCAGCGACCGTGCACGGCTTGCTTTTGAGACTCTGTATCGTTGGGGCTAATTTCTTAAAAGAAGTGCCCCGTATAGCAACCCCGTCCACCTACGAGAGGCAAACAAAATAGAGAAAGGGCGAGCGAGCGTGCGAGGGAGAGTTGTGTTATGCAAAATGTATTGATTGTGTGCGAGGAATCTGCGATGCTGGTGTGCTGAGCTCCCGAAAGGACAGAAGAAAGCTGCTGGCAGAACAGCTAGAAAGACCTCAAATGTACCGTGCGTGAAACTTTTATTCTGAGCTGCTTCAGTGTGTTGGAGGTCTGCAGTTCTCTATTCACATTGCATCGGCTTTACTCCTCACCACAAATCTCTAGGATTTTCTATTATTATTAGGGGAGGGAAAAAAAAAAGAAAGAAAAAGAGGCATCTATTGCAATGAGCCTTTGGTATTTCCCCCTATAATCTTCAGCTTCATTAACAGCTGACAATATTAAGTGCACACACGTAAACACAGGCGCGCACATCGTCGTGTGTGCATTGAAACGAGAGAGATGTTTGCAAAAGCCGGGAAATCGCAAACCGACTAGCGCTGCTCTGCCTAGGATCGGTTTGATGTAGGAGAGAGGAGTACTTACAGGATTTTGAAAGGGAGGGTGCTCTTCGCTTCTGGCAATTTACTTTCCCAGCTACCTTTATGCGTTTTTCTGCCTTAAGGCATACAGTCTGAAAGTAAAACAACATCAAAGCTCCTTATTAACAGTATTTTCCTGAAATCAGAAGATGAAGCTACCTGAAACGTTTAATCTAGCGTTAGCATTTATTTCCCAACAAAACAACCAGAACAAAGTTCAAAAGAGCTAGGGCAGTTATCTACAGGAGACTAAAAGGCAAAGTGCAGGGAGTGATTTATGTTTCTGTCAGAACCCTTGAAATTGATTAAATAAACCTTAGGTTTTGCTGCATTCTCAGCCACTGTATTGTGTACTATAATTCCTTCTTCCAAACAACACGGCTGGAAGTAACTTCTCTCCCCCGCTGCCAGGAGCCATAGACGCGAGTTTCCTAACTTTGGGGTTATTCGCAGAAAGCTGTTTCTCCTACTCTGCAAGCCTGCACTGCATTTTAAATGCGGCCGGTTTCCACACAAGGCAATTTTTGTGTTCTCTGCAGTAAAAGTTTTACATATATAGCAGCACCTTTTCTCTTAGAAGGGGGGGAAAAAAAGGGCAAGAGAAAATCCTCTTTTAGAGGCTAGGAGTGATGCTGCTGTCGCTTGTCACCTCATCTTTTGAAAGCGGCGCAGGACTTTCCAGTCCGTGTGCGCGTGTGTGCGCCTGCTTTTTTAACTCTGTTACGGTGGAGAAGCCTCTGCGCGGGCGGATGTGTTGGCGCGCAGGCGAAGCGGAGGGCTGAGCGCAGGGGGAGCGGAAAGCTGCGTGCAGACAGAGGGCTGCTCGCAAGGGGAGCGGAGGTGTGCGCGCAGGCGGAGTGGAGGGCTGAGCACAAGGGGAGCGGAGGTGTGCGCGCAGGCGGA
>NW_010303818.1:0-275 GCF_000700745.2 Antrostomus carolinensis
CGTCCGGCCAGACTCGCCCCGTGGCACCAGCCGGGTGTGCGGGCACCGCGCCAGCTGCGTGGGGTCTGGTTCCCATCGCACCCCCAGGGTCTGCCCTGGCCCCATGCCGGCGTGTCCTGTGGGGAGCACCAAGGGCTCTGGATAAATCCTGCCGGTTTGCTGACAGGGGATCTGTGGTGTTCAGATAAACCCCCACACGCAGGCGTTGCTGCCCGCAGCCGTGGCACCGCACGAGCGCGTTGCCGATGGTGCTCCCCCTCCGTTGGCACCACACT
>NW_010303818.1:356-782 GCF_000700745.2 Antrostomus carolinensis
CAGCCAACGCTTCCGGCAGCTCCCGGTGACTTTGTGTGCAGCTTCCATCTCTGCTGCCAACTCACAGTGACTTGGGCAAGTTATTTTCTATCAGGTCTTGGTCTCTGGGCCCTGTGCTCTCAAATGAAGCTGTAGCTAAAGCCCACTTGCTGCCCAGCTCTCGGGGGCTGGCCGTGCCAGGCGGGGGATCTGGGGGCAGCTCCAACCACGGGCTCTATCCCCGGCTCTGCCTCGAGCCCTGGAAAGCACCAGCATCTCCTGGAGCTGGAGCAGCTTTCCAGGACGGTTCCTGCCAAGTGAGAATAACTGGTGCAGCTGGTCTCCCCGCTCCCCTCCACCCCACATTACATATAATTGCCTATTTTAATTAATAAATTGGAGGCCACTCAAAGGAAAGCGGCAAGATTTGTTACAAAAACTGCAGGG
>NW_010303818.1:812-2222 GCF_000700745.2 Antrostomus carolinensis
CAAACCGCTGCAGGGATGGGCTGCCAGCCCCGAGCCAGTCATGTCACGGCGGATTTGAATCGGTCTCCCTTTGAATTCACTCACAGACAGATCAGGAGATTTACATCCCCCACCTCGTCTCCCTGAGCCACCTCCGGGCTGCAGGTCCGGATCCCGCCCCGGCAGTTATCCGGCAGCTCCTGATAACCCACGAGCAGCGGGTGCAGGCTGAGCCCCGTTCTCGCCACCGCCACACCGACCGGCTGTGGGGTCTGAGGGACGCTGGCGGCGTGTGGTCCCCAGCCAGCTCCCTGTGCGGCTCTGATCTCGTGGATCTGGGGTTTTGCCAGCAGCAGGGGCTGGCAGCCGCTGATACAGGGCAGTGTGGTGCCCGTCCCTTGTAGCATGAGCCCTTGGTACCCATCCCTCGGAGCACGAGCTGTCCCCACTGTGCCCTCCCGGCGCAGAGCCCACCTGCCTCCAGGAGCAGTGACGGTGCAGAGGCTCAGGGGAAGTTCAGAGTCTCAGGGGACTGCTTTCGGGCTCCACCAAAAATTTCCCTTTTCTTTCTGGATTCTTTGCTTTTCTTATGCTTGATTTAAACCATTGTTTTTCAAGGGAAATTTTAATGTGAAAAACATGTTTTGTTTTTCTACTAACAGCAAGCCTGGGCTATGTGAGCAATCAAGCTTCTCCTCTGACGAGGGCTGGGGGGTGGATGAAGGCTCCGCGGGGACACATGCCCTGCGGCCGCTCTGCCCTTCACTGGCCAAACCTCCAGCTGCCAAGAGCCAGGGACCGAGGTCCCGTGGGTCTGCCAGGCTGGTGGGGCTGGGATGCTCCAGCTCAGCTCAACCCCAGCCCCAGTGTCTGTCATCATCACAGCTCATAGTGGAAACCTCCTTCTCCCAGCGAGAGCCGGTGCTGTGAGGTCAGACCTGTGCTCTGGGGTCTGTCAGCCCCTGTGCCCTCATCTGTCGGACAGACAGCAGGACACGGCTGCGGGGCTGTGTCTGGTGATGGGGTCACCAGGCAGAATGAGGCTGGTGTCTGTCCGGACAGAGCCCAGCTCTGTCTGTCACAAGCACTGGGTGACAAGGCTGGGGCTCCAGGAGGGCTCTGAAGACCCCCTGGGCAGGAAGGTGGAAAAAACGCGCTGAGGTGCTGGTGGAGTCTGCAGCCTCCATCTGGCCGGTGTTGGAGGAGGGCGGCCCGCAGCCCAGCTGTCCCCTCTGGAGAACCAGGACATTGCTCCTGGAGCAGAGATCAGTGGGATGGACGCTGCCCTTCCTGGTGCCACCCTCGGAGCAGCCCGAGAGGCCGCAGTGACCCAGGAGGTTTCACCGACTCTCAGCTCCTCTGGACCCAGTTCAGCCCCACACAATTTTGTTGTGTTTTACGGCGCTGCCAGCTCTTCCCTCGAGGCTCATT
>NW_010303818.1:2333-3814 GCF_000700745.2 Antrostomus carolinensis
CGTGGAGGGCCCGGGCCCGGCGAGCCCAGAGCCCCGCCAGCCACTGCTGCTGCTGCGGGGACGGCCACAGAAAGCGCGGCTGAGCCGGGGGCCAGGTGTTCCCAAGGAGGCACCAGGCACAGAGGTGGTTCCTGCTGCAGCTTCCTCACGGATGCTTGGAGCATCCTCCAGGCTGGGATGAAGGACTCGGTTATGTCCATGGTGTTGTACTCACGCCTGCCCCAGCCACCTCCTGGGGGATGGAGGCGCACTGCCGCTGCACGCCTGTGCACGGGGGATTTTCCTGCATCATCTTCCTCGTGAAGGCATTCCCTGCTTGGAACAGGTGACCTGTGGCTTGTGCAGGGGTTTGGTGCTGCCCACAGGAGCCTCACCGGCCATGGCAGAGCCCTGCTGACCCCTCGTCCTGGCTTCCCCCTGTGCCTGCCCCCTGTGAGGCTCAGCCAGCCATGTGGGCAACAAGACGGTTCTGTAAGGAGCTCATTATGGCAGCTATAAATCTGTGAGTGCAGAGACAGGGGAGATGAAAACCAGAGCCAACTGCCGGCCACAGAGCAGAGACAGCTGTTCCCTCACCGGAGGGGAAAGGCGTTCGTCAGCCCCGGCTCCTTCCCCTGGGCCAGGCAGCAGGGTCCTGTGGGGTGGGATGGGATGGGGTAGGATGGGATGAGACTGACTCCCCTGCTGCCACCCGGCTCCTGCCGCAGCTTGCCTGCATCCCAGCCTTCCTGGTTTCCACTCCACGCACCGGCATTTCCCTGGCAAGGACACAGCCCAGAGCATTTTCACCTGACACGGGGCAGAGGTGGGGACAGCAGAACTGATGACATTTGGCAGGGAAGAGGCATCGAGCGAGCGCAGCTCTTGCTGGGGCAGCCAGAGCCTTGGAGAGAGGGAGGATGGGGCTGGGGAGGGGACAGAGAGCAAACCCGCCCTGGGTGATGCTGTCTGCAGCTCGGGGCCCTGCAGTGTGTGGGTTGATGCCGGGTGCCAGCAGCAGGGAGGGGGTACATTTGGCAGGGAAGAGGCATCGAGCGAGCGCAGCTCTTGCTGGGGCAGCCAGAGCCTTGGAGAGAGGGAGGATGGGGCTGGGGAGGGGACAGAGAGCAAACCCGCCCTGGGTGATGCTGTCTGCAGCTCGGGGCCCTGCAGTGTGTGGGTTGATGCCGGGTGCCAGCAGCAGGGAGGGGGTCTGGGTCTCCCCCCGAGGCTCAGCCAGACCCTGAGAAGCAGCAGCGAGGTGGGGAGCAGCTCTCACCGCTGGAGAGCCCCGAGCCGTGGTGATGGGCTCACTGGGTGTGCGGAGGGGCCGCGGGCAGCAGAACAGATCTGGGCTTTAATTAAGCCTTTGACACAGAGCCTGGTGAAATCTTACCCGAATAATTCAATCCAATTGCCTGAGATACCAGCACTTTTACAATACACTGAAAACTGGCCGGGGATCACCAGACTGGTGGGGAGTCTGGCTGGGGGGTGCAGGG
>NW_010303819.1:0-467 GCF_000700745.2 Antrostomus carolinensis
CGTACAGGAGAACATCGTGGCCAAAGGGCCAGCCGGCGGCTCTTCCTCACTGTGTCAGGCTGGCCACCAGCCCGAGCACGGAAAGAAGAGCTGAGCCCATCTGAAAGGCGTTTGTCCCCGGGCACTGTTGCTGCAATAGCAGATGCTCCTGCGGGTCCCCAACCACATCACAGCCCGGCGGCGCGGGAACCTCACGTTCGCATGGGAAGAAACAGCCCTTACCCCAACCGGCTCCAGCTCCTAATTGGAGACCAACCGTAACAAATAAACAAGACAATGGGCTGGAGGCGAGATGAACGCAACCTCTGTCGCAGGACTCGGCTCCGAGAGTTGTCTCCATGCCCGGTGGGGGACTTGGCACGGGCCAGCAAGAGCCAAGGGGAGGGTGGGGGCCGGATCCGGACCCCTCGGCGGAGCCACTCGTTGTGTGACACTGCTGGAGCCCGGGGCTGGATGACACATCCCCC
>NW_010303819.1:569-2925 GCF_000700745.2 Antrostomus carolinensis
TGCTCAGCAAGTGTTGAGTCTCGTGGTGAGCGAGCTTGGAGCAGGGTCAAATCCAGCCCCAGAGGAGCTGCTGGAGAGGCCTCTCCTTGCTGCACCCCAACTGGGGGCTGGCTGGGGAACCCCCCTACACCTTGCCCAGGGCTGGGGGACCCTTCTCCATCACCCTCCATGGAGGATGGGACGTGCTGCCTTGTCGTTCATCAGGGGCGATGCACGGGACCGGACCCAGGTATCTGATGGTGGGTGTTATCTCAGCACATCTATCGCCCTCAAACAGAAGACGGGGAAACTTCCGCAACCCCAAGGGCGATGGAGGAGCCTTGATAAAGTGCTCAGCATCCCGACCCTGGCCAGACCCTGATAAGACCCTGCACGCAGAGCACCCAGCCGGGGGGTCAGAAAGGAAGAACACCCCAGCTCTTCCATCTCTGATCTGCTCGGGGTCTCATGCGACACTGAGTCACCCTTGCAGACCCTGAGCCCAAAATGTAGCAGAACCTGCCAGGATGAAGCTATGAAGCTCTTTGAGGTGCATCTGCTTAAGCAAAGCATTTCAGATGGCTGGAACCAACCCAGCCCCTGGACAGGAAGGGGAAAAACCAGGAAGGGGAAGATGGCACCCAAGGAAGGGGAGAGCACTGGGGAAGAGGCAGAGGGCTGGCAGGGGTGAACGGTTGGGAAGCGAGCCCTGAGCAGGCTCCCAGAGCGGGTATAACTGGGAGAGACCCACCAGGATGGTGGGGATGGTGAGGAAGGACCAGCCCTGCAGGAGCTGCAGCAGCTCCCCAGTGTCCCTGGAGCCAGGGTGGCATGGCATGGCCAAGCAGGCACACGCTGCTGAAGCCCCCCATGCCCTTCCTGCTGCCACGGTTTGTGGTCCCCAGCCCCAGAGAGCAAAGGAGTTGTGCCATCTTTGGCTGCACATCAGCGTGGTTCCACGGAAAGACAAGCTCCTGCCATCATTTTTCTCACCAAGACAGAGAAAAAGTCAGAAAATTAGCAAAGGCAGTGGAGATTCCTGGAGAAACGGAGGAAATGGAAAGCAGAGATTTCTTCTGACATTAAAGGGAGATGGCAGAAGAGAACAACCATGACTGAGACCAAATCTCATCTCTGAAGTGTCCACCTGCTCTTTGCTCTCCCCAAGCTCTCCGAGCCCAGGGAGCAGCAGCACATCCAGCCCAATGGCACCGCGGGGAGATGCTCCCGGCTGAAACTGAGGGATGCTTGAGCCTATAGCACCTATAGCACCCTGCTCACCGCCTCCACCACGTGGCACCCAACCCCAGCAGCACCCCACTGCTGGGGACCAGTGCAGCGATCGAGCCTTGATGGGTGCCCTGCTGCCTCCATTGAGCTTGGCCGCACGTCCCTCACCTGGGTGTAAGCTCACCGCAAGGATGCCAAGCATCTCCCCCAGCTTTAGCTGCATCTGGGATACATTTTAGGGCAGGAAGAGTTGACACGTTAATTTATTGCAAGAAAACGAAGCACCCTGACAGGGCTACCGAGCACAGGTCACGCTCTCCCCTCCTCAGCGACTGGTTCTTTGAGTCTTGTTTCCTAAGAAAACAAGGTGTGCGTGCGATCCTGCCGGGCGAGCGTGCGCGCGCCGGCGGCTGCCAACCCCATTTGACTAAAGGCCCGAGGCTCCAGAGATAGGAAGTTCCTACACATCTTGTGAAGACAAGAGCAGGAGAGGAGCAAGCCCCAAACGAGCCTCCACGGTGGTGGAGAAGCTGCAGCCTGAACTCAGCCTTTACCAGCCACCGGAGACGCTCCTCCTCCACAGCTGCGGTGCCGCGAGGCACAAACTTGCCGGGAACAAGGTGCCTGACTCATGCGTCTGCTCCTCGAAAGATTTCTGCCTTTCTCCCAGCCTGGCATTTCCCACGCGGGCCCCACGCGTGGCCGTGGGGCAGGGAGGGCAGTGCTGGGTGGGTGAAGTCTGTCTCCTCCTGGTATCCGTGGTGAGATGCCCGCCAGGCGCCGGGATGGGGTTTTCCATGTGGAAGCTGCGGTCACCCCACCTGGGTGCTGCCAAACTCTGCTGCCAGACACCCCACCTGGGTGCTGCTGAACATCAGCCCCGTGCCAGGCACTGCTGGCTCGCCCTGCTGCCACCATCCCAGTACCACCAGTCCCCATCACCTCATCACCACCAGTCCCCAGGGCACCAGGAGCCGCAGCCACATGAGGACCAGGTTTTACCATCCCCTGGGGACAAAGTGGAAGTTTCTCTCTTTTTCTAACCTCGCTGCAATTAATATTAAAGTTTTATTCACACTTTCCAGTTCGCCTGGGCAGAGGGGTCCAGTGGCTCCCAGTGCTGGTGGGGAGAGCTCTGCAGCCCCAA
>NW_010303819.1:3005-3950 GCF_000700745.2 Antrostomus carolinensis
TGCTTCACAGCTACCGTGACCCGGCTCTTCCCCCAAAAGGTCTTGGAGGAGCAGCAGGAGAGACCAGCCCCATCACCCTGGAGATGGGGCAGAACAAGCTGCACTTCACAGTTTGGCGGTGCAAAGCACAACAGGCCCCTCGCTCCCCGCCCCGAGTCGGCGGCATCGCTGTCCCATCGCCTGGTGACCCAACAGAAGTGGAGACAGCGCAGGTCCCGTCGCGCGTCTCCGGGGCCGCTTTCGCACACGGGTCTGTTGACGTCTCTGCGCACCGGGCCGCATCTGTGTTTATGTGTGTGTTTCCGTATGTGTGCGTGTGGCTCCGTGTGTGTGGCGGGGTGCATGGGTGTGGACGGGTGTCTTTTCGCATCGGGCTCTCAGCTAACCTCTTAGAAAATGAAAACAAGCCTGGAAGCCTGGCAGCTGTTCCCCGAGCCCGGCTCCAACGCTGCTTCCAGACAGACAGTAACCGCAGGGCTGATGACCGAGCACACACGTTTCCCTCCAGGCCTCCTTAATTGCGCCGTCAGATATTCTGAAACAAAGGAAATTAAAGACTATTCTGATAGCAATAAATATGTCACGGGAGCAACAAGAGGCAGTTGGCTCCCCGGGTGTCTGGGAACTGTCCCCTCCCGGCAGTGGTGGGACAAGGGGCTTGTGGAGCCACCAGAGATGCAGGCACAGGACCAGGCTTGGCCGGGGCTCTGCCGAAAGTTGGGTGGGCATTGGCAACGCCGCTGACCCTGGGAGAGGCCTGGGAGGGCTCCAGCACGGACGTGGGCCAGCGATGGCCATGTTGGATTTCTCATGGAAACTTGTGTAGGAACTTGCCAGGTCCCAGGATTATTTTTATTTTTATTTTTTTTTTCCCTTGTCTTTGCCCAGATTTTCTCTCACCAGCTCCTCTGATTTCCTCCAGCTGCCTGCACGCGAGCGCTGCGC
>NW_010303819.1:3961-10977 GCF_000700745.2 Antrostomus carolinensis
GGCGGGAGCAGAGCTGCCGCCATTGTCCCCACGGGCACGTGGCCAGCAGCGTCCGAACGGAGGTAACCGCTGGGTGCAGGTTTGAAGCGGGAGCGTGACAAGGTGTCGGCGCAGTTTTAAGGTCTGAGCTGGATGGGAATTATCAAAATGGTGTTGGAGGATGGGAGAGCAGTGGGAAGCGGGGCTGGTGCTGGCAGGTTCCAAAGTAGGGATGAGCGTGATCTGGCAGCAACCGCGGCAGCAGCTGGCAGGGCACGGGATCTCCTCTTTTTCCAGTCACCAGCTCGTGGGATGATTTGAACACTTCAAGAAAACCCTGACCCAGCCAGCACGGAAAACAGCCTGCCAGAAAGGATGCAAAAGCTGGTGCTTGCTTAGCCTGGAAAAGGTGGGGTGGGAGTTGCAGGGGCTGCGATGGAGCGATCCGTTATCGGTTGGGTGGGACGACAAACACTGGGCTTTGGCCACAGCAAGAGATGTTCAGGGGAGTTCTTCCTGTGTCCATGGGCTGGGCTTGCTGCCTGCAGAAGAGCCCCAGGAAGAGGCAGAACAGGGATGCAGAGCGGGCAGCTCGCTCCCACCAAGGAGCCTCTCACCGCAACATCTCTGAGCAACAGCCCCCGATTCCACAGAGACTTTCTCCCAACCTCAACCTCCCATCTGGGATGTGCAACTGGTTTGGTTGAGAGCAGACAAGAGGCGAGAGCTGCTCAGAGATGTCCAAGGCGAGGGGTTGAATTCAGGGAGCAGAACGAGTTTGCTGCTCTAAATCCCTTCTGGAGCCGGAAGGATTTTTGGCTTCCTTACAGCGGTGTCCAGGCTATTGTGGGAAAGCACTGAGCACCGATCACCGCTTTGCCTCTGCTAAAGGCAGTGTCACAAGGCTCGCAGAGAGGGGCTGGGGAACCGAGTAATTTTTGGTTGAAAAACATCTTTTCATAACCACAGGGGAGAAGGGAGCCAGCTGGGCAGATAACACAGGCAGGGCAGTTCCCTAGAAAGATCTAAACTCCTCCAAAAATATAACCTGAGGTAATAACTCTCCCCACCCAGCCCTCCCCAGGCCCCATGCGCTCCCGGCCGGCTCCTCACATTCATCCCACTGTTATCTCCAAATTCTCCTCGCTCTCCCAACCCTGCTAAGTCACCCCCTTTTGGGGCAATTTCTAAAAAATTGGGTGCTCCAATTCTACAAGAATCTGGGTGCTCCCGCAGCGCCCAAATCCTTTTTGCTGATGGGTATGTTGCTGGGTCAGTGATGGAGGGCGAAGGCCCCGCAGCTTCCCTTCCCGGGAGCCGGAGGGGAAGGAAATGTGGCCGCCCAGGGCGGGCGGTGGCCCGCGCCGCTGCCAGGAGCAGTTCGATGTGCCGGCAGCAACTTCCGCTGCTCCGAATTGCGAAGCCGCTTCCTCGGGGTGTCGCAGGCAGCTGGTGGGGAAGGATGTGCTGTCCCCACATGGGCAGGCAGCTGATGCTTCATCCCAACCCGAAACACCAGCCAGTGGTGACCGACCAGCATCCTGGGACGTGTGGATGCCAGATGCAGGCACAGCCCCGTGGGGTCAGCGTGCAGCCCTTGCTGCGATGTGCTGGGAGACATCCAGAGCTGCTCACGAGCTGGTGCTGGCACAGTTCACTTCAGGCCCTGAGCCTGGTCTAGAGCCCAGGATTCTGGTCTAAGCATCAAGCACATCAACCTCGAGCAAGTGGGAACTCTGAGGAGCAGAGCAGGAGGAAGGCATCATGTGAAACCCTGCTGTTCCCTGGAGCACAGGCACTTTTCTTCGCTCCAAACTGAAGTTGTTTTTGGGGAAAAGAGCAGAAGAGGCTGTTTGGTGCTGCCCAGCCTTGACACAGGGACACAGCCAAGTGCCCAGGTCCATGAGGATGGCTCTCTCCCAGCAGCATGCTGTGACAGAAGGACAGGCAGAGCATGGCAGCTTCTCCTCTTACTTGAGATGGGAGAGCACTGGGAGCAGAGCAGCTTGGGCATGTGAGTGAGGGGAAATCCGCCGTCCTCTCCCCTCTTTGCAAAGGTGTTTGTGCATTTATGTCCCTGGGTAAAATGTTGAGCCTAAAAACCCAAGGGTGTAGAGCCACCTCGCTCCCAACACACCAGGAAAGACACTCCACTGCTGCCTGCAGTCCCACGCAGCCCAATGATTTCCATATTCCCCCTCTTCTTCCTCAGATGAGTCTCCGAGAAGGAACTTCCCACCAAGAACAGACTTGCCTGGCTCCCAGCGAAGGGGAATCTGCACCCTCGCTTTGCTCAAGAATTTGCTCTTACTCAGAAGGCATCAAGGCTTCTTTGTAAGCTCCTGCCTAGCAGAGGGGCAGCTGTTGTGGCTGGCCTCCTTCTTCCTCCCGGCCCACGCAGATGCGCTTAGTTCCTTGCAAAGAGCTGCCTGTTCATGCGTTTCCTCAGCAAAGGTATGTTCCTTGGCTGTGGGAACAGCAGCTAAAGAGCAGGTGGGCCTCCAAGAATGAAGAATTTTTCCCTCCTTCCTTGGCTTAAGTAGGTCAGCACAGCCCTCGCTGCATCCTGGAAGCAGAAGGCTGGACCCAGGGGGACATCATCACCCTCCTTCACCTACCATCTTCTTCAGAACATGCTGGTAGATAAGGGTCAGAAATCCATCCCCTAAGTGCACTCCCACAAATTCTCCATGAGTCAGGTTTTTTCAGCAGAAAACCGAGTTTCTGAGGAGTGGGAAATAGTCACCAAAAACATGTGAAGATGACCCAAAGCTCAGACTCCTGAATGGTTCCCATAGGTTTTCACTCCATCTTCGCTCCGCTGTCATACACCAAACCACCTTCTTGCCCACCAGTCTCACATCCCCCCCGATGAGCCTGTCCAAGGCAGGTTGTGCTCGCTTGGGGCTGGGCTGGCACAGGTGGACCATACACATCTCCCAGGAATGCTGTACACACTACAGGATTTATAATTCTCATCTCCAGAATCATCAAACCCAAAGAAAATTACTCTTTGTTTCTCAACAGGCTGCAGAAATACTAAAGTCAGCAGAATTCTTGTCCTTGCTGCAACAAGTGATGGCTAAACCTTATTTTAGATCAAAGGAAGACAGGGATGGAGGGATCAGACCTAAAGCCCATTCAGCCAGCCTCTGCCTCTGGCAGTAACTCACGCCAGATGCTCCAGAGGAAGGTGGAAAGCCTCCTCAGTGCATAGATGCAAAATAATCAGCCCATGGATGACTTCTCATCATCCATACAAGGCCACAGGAGCAAGTTCATTGGCTTTGCTGGCCAAGACCAGCACGATGTGGATGGGTATTCACACCAGCTCATTCAAAGATTAACGTTAGTGGGGAAAAGTCCTTCTCCAGATAACGGAGAAGGAGAGATGAAAGACTTCCTTTGGAGTGAGTCAGAAGAAGAGTCCATCTCTGGTCTGAATCATCCTGGGGAAGAGCTGATCTCTCTTCATTGACCAAATACAGAATTCAGGGCTATTTGCCTTCAGCTAGACCTCTCAAACACCTGAAATTAGGGTGAATACATCATTTTCCAGCTCTGAAGAGAAGGACTTGGGAGTGGTGGTGAATGAGAAGCTGAACATGAGCAGACAATGTGTGCTTGCAGCCCAGAAGGCCAACCATATCCTGGGCATGGGCTGCACCAAGAGCAGCGTGGGCAGCAGGTTGAGGGAGGGGATTCTGCCCCTCTGCTCTGCTCTCCTGACACACCATCTGCAGTGCTGCCTCCAGAGCTGGGGCCCCCATCACAAGAGAGACCTGGAGCAGCTAGAACAAGTCCAGAGGAGGCCACCAGGATGATGCGAGGGCTGGAGCAGCTCTGCTGTGAGGACAGGCTGAGAGAGCTGGGGCTGTTCAACCTGGAGAAGAGAAGGCTCTGGGGAGATCTTACAGCGGCCTTCCAATACCTGAAGGGGCTACAAGAAAGCTGGGGAGAGACTTTTCATAAGGGCAGTTAATGACAAAACAAGGGGAAATGGGTTTAAGCTGAAAGAGGGGAGGTTTAGATGAGATATTAGGAAGAAGTTCTTCACTGTGAGGGTGGTGAGCCAGTGTCCCAGGTTGCCCAGAGAAGCTGTGGCTGCTCCTCCCTGGAAGTGTTCCAGGCCAGGCTGGATGAGGCTTTGAGCAACCTGGTCTAGTGGAAGGTGTCCCTGCTGCTGGCAGGGGGGTTGGAACTGGATGAGCTTTAAGGTCCCTTCCAATCCAAACCATTCCATGATTCTATGATTTGAAAGGGTTTCAGCTTCAGCAAAACATCCCTCTATAGGGACCTCTCTTAGATGCTTCCCTCAAATATAAAATGTCACCAGAACATGTAAATAAGGTGCAGACCAGAGGCAAAAGTGAGATGGCACCCAGGAAAAAGTTGAATTCAGTAAAAACTTCCGTTCCCCAAAACCCTGCTTCACAAGGCTCTCTAGTGACATCCCAGATTAACACAGGAAAGTCTTAACAGGAGTCTGGGCAATATCAGAAACTCCAGCAACAGCACCCTGAAGAACTGAGATCGCTGCCACATGACTCCTGGCAGAGCTGTGTGTGAACTCAGGACAGTCACTTCCAGTTTACATTTCAGCTTTTCCTTCTTTATGGTGGGAATAAGGATGTTCAACCTCCTTTGCAAAGGACCTTGTGATCTGCAGATGAAATAATTACTGATGGATTAATGGAATTACTCTCGCAGAGCAGAGGAAATACCAATTGCAAGACACTGAAAAATCCCACGAGCAGTGTTTCCTGCCACAGTGATGCACACAGGGCTGACTATGACACAAGCAAAGCCCTCGTGACGTAACGCCGAGGAGCTCTCAGCACGCTACCGTGAGATCACAGCAAGTCTGAACAACAGCCACCACGCTTCAGTCCAACACCGTTTCCTCAGCTGGAGAAACCCAAGTGGCCAAGGCGCTGGTGGAGTGACTTCAAAGGCATCCTGACATCACCAAACCCACCCCTCGCCTTTCCACCGGCGTGGCTGGTCAGTCAGTCGCGTTGCAGGTTTGTGGAGTTTCACACATTGTGCTCCAGGAGCAATTATCAAAGCACTTGAGTCATGAGAAGCCTTATTGACCATTCCTGAGTACTTCCTTTGTCCAACGTGGAAGGATGCCCAGGCAGAAATATCTGACTTTCACATCTAACTCTTTCCTAACAGAGCTTCTTACACAGCAAGCTCTGTTGTTGGGCTACAGGGAATTTTTGTCCCGGGCTTCTTGACGTGATCCTTTTCAGACAGAAAATCCTGACTCATGAAGCCGTGACGTTGAATATACTGCTGTGTAAGGCCTGATACAATGAGATACTTGGCACCAGCAAACTCCTAATCCAGCCAAGGAGAATATATGCATTTTTAAGAACTGAATATTTTTATTTTCTACTTTTAAGCGAAGGGCCGAGGAGGGAAGCCTTAGCAACTCCTTAGTAAGGAGGGTCACCCAAATAGAGTCAATGTCTCCCACTGGATAGTTAAAGAAGTGAAATGGAAAAATAATGGTTTTCCCTTTTCCTTTGCAATCAGTGGCCAAATATGCTGATCCTCTTCCGGAATGAGCAGCTGCCAATTTCAGAGAAGAAAATCTCTTGTAGCCAAGTAGCTCAGCTCTTACATGCTCTCAAACAGCCTGGGAAAAGGAAAGCTGGCCAGCCAATCGGCTACATAATTTCTGAAAATAAGTAGGTAACGGCTCTTCGAAACGCCACCAACATGGCAAATTTACTTGCAAACTGACATCTCTTTACAGCAGAAAATTGACACAACCATGTCAAATCCTTGCTGGCGCTTGGACCTCCTTTGCAGAAAGTGGGTTGACTGTGGGTCCAATTTCCAAGTCACCCAAAACTTTTAATCACACAAAGCTTCCCCGAACTTTACACAAGCAGCAAGCATCATCTGGCCTCATCCAGAACATGTTGAGAGTGTTTGGGGTTTGGGTTTTATTTTTGGCTATTCCTGCCCCAAAGCCTCAGGTTAAGCTCTTTGCTCTACTTTGAAAATAGGAAGTAAAGGCTGTCAGGTGACTGCCCCAATTCTTTTTCTACCTCAGTGTAATTCCACTGCATCGGCAGGGAAACCAGGTGAAAGCCAACCAACCACGAGGCAAAGGAAACGCCGGGTTGGGTACAGGCGACTTTAGCTGGGAGGAGACTGAGGGGTGACCTCATTAATGTTTATAAATATGTTAAGGGCGAATGTCAGGAGGATGGAGCCAGGCTCTTCTCAGTGATGCCCAATGGTAGGACAAGGGGCAATGGGTGTGAGCTGGAACACAGGAGGTTCTGCTTCAACTTGAGAAGAAATTTCTGTACAGTGAGGTGACAGAGCCCTGGGACAGGCTGCCCAGGGAGGGTGTGGAGTCTCCTTCTCTGGAGACATTCAAGACCCGCCTGGACACCTTCCTGTGTGATCTCATTTGGGTTCCTGCTCTGGCAGGGGGGTTGGACTGGATGATCTTTCGAGGTCCCTTCCAATCCCCGACATTCTGTGATTCTGTGTAACTATGCTCTGTGGAGATGTCGTGCTTACCAACATCTTCCACGCATCTGAACTCTGCACTGATTCAGAACTTTTTCATCAAGATTGTTTCAGGGGAAGTTTTGCCTTGTGCTGCGCTACAGTCTCCTGCTCCTCATGAAGTTGGTCTACATGGAGGTCCGTGCCAAAACGAGAGGTCCCTGATCCAAGCCCCTGAGCTTGTTTTTACCATTTTCCTTGCACCACCATTAGCCTGTTGGCCACAGGGTGAGTCGGATCAGGCAAAAGTTCTGGCTGAAACAGGTACAACAAACTGGTAGTTGAGTTAAGCTTTTAGGAGAACAGACAGGGAATGCAGCAGTCAAAAGCTACCTGTGCTGTCCCTTCCCAGCTCTCTGCTCAGGGGACACAGCTAGGAATCACCAAAGCCCTGCTGATACCTGATCTTACAGCCTAAGGAATAATTCCTAGTAGGAATAATCACAGAATCCCAGACTGGGGGGGTTGGAAGGGACCTCAGGAGATCATCCAGTCCAACC
>NW_010303819.1:11367-18017 GCF_000700745.2 Antrostomus carolinensis
GAAGATCCCTGTCCCTCTTGAACTGGGGAGCCCAGAACTGGACACAACACTCCAGATGTGGCCTCACCAGGGCAGAGTAGATGGGGAGGAGAACCTCCCTTGACCTGCTGGCCACACTCTTTTTAAAGCCCCACAGGCCACTGTTGGCTTCCTGGACACAGGACACATTGCTGGCTCATGGCCACCCTGCTGTCCACCAGCACTCACAGGTCCTTCACCTCAGAGCTCTTCTCCAGCAGGTCACCCCCAACCTGTACTGGTGCACGTGGTGATTCCTCCCCAGGGAAGGACTCTGCACTTGCTCTTGTTAAACCTCTTCAGGTTCCTCTGCACCCAACTCTCCAGTGTGTCCAGGTCTCTCTGGATGGCAGCACAGCCTTCTGGTGTTTCAGCCACTCCTCCCAGCTTTGTATCATTAGCAAACTTGCTGAAGGTATCAACGGCAATTAATTGCCTCCAATGAACAAGATCCAGTCTTCAATAAATGGTGGGAACAGATGCTGGGACTGGAGAAGTATAGCAGAGGACAGAATAGCCTGGATTGGAAAAGCCCTTCAAGATCATCAAGTCCAACCATGAACCCAACACTGACCAATCCCCGACTAACCCATGTCCCTCAGCACTATGTCTACACGACTCTTCAATCCCTTCAGGGATGGGGACTCCACCACTGCCCTGGGCAACCCCTTCCAATGCCTGAGAATAGCTGGAGATGTGTGAGTAGAAGTCACCAAAGGTCTCAGATGCCAGGGTGGAACAGCTGAGAGAAAACCCAACCTTTTTTTGTGTGCAAGCAGAGCTCCTTCACTCTGGAAATACTGGTCATTAATGAAGCTGCATCTCATTATGCTGTTTTTATTAATGCTGTGGAAGCACCTAGAAACATCTGACGAGATCACAGCCCTGTAATGGCAGCTCCTGCAAAGGCTCATGAGATGTGGTTCCTGTCCCCAAAAGCCAGCGCCCTCTACATGCGGGAAGAGAGAGAATCCTTCACCAACCCACCAAACGTCCTCACTGGGGCACGCAGAGAGGTTTCCCACATCCCAGTGCTCTGCCTCACCCGCGGGGACACGCAGTTACAATCTACTGCTTAGAATGAACTTTGAAGAAAAAAGTATTCAGGGACAAAAAGCAACTGTCCCCCTGGCTCTCCTGACAAGTCCCCCACCCGCGGCTGCGTTTCTACCACCTGCTCGGGCTGACATTCACGGTTCTGAGGCTGGCAAAGGCTTGGGTAGATTCTAGCCAACTCAAAATGCTACTTTGTTTTCTAGAGACACCATTTTCCTGTGTTTTAGACAGTCTTACCCACTGTTAGTGAAAAAAAAAAAAGGTCTGTGTGTGATTCAAGGTCAATTTACTGCACAAAGGTCTTGGTTTCCTGTTATCAAGCTTTGACTTTCATCAGAATAAACATCCCCTCACTGCACATCCCGTAAAGAAATACAAGTAATATGAAGAGAATATATCATGACATGCTTGGAAAAGAAACTGGTACCTCGTATTTGCCTACCACATCCCCCTTCTCCCACTGGTAAATGCTTTCTCAAAGTCCTCCAGGGCAGGTCGTGGGTGCTTTCTTGTAAATAGCAGCAAAAGGCCTTGAACCTTCACCTGAACTAGGCTTAAGGGTATGTCTTCTCCATAACAAAGATCCCCTCCTTAAAAAGGTATTAGAGGAAGAACCATTAGCTAATCAGACAAGAACACATCAAGATGCTTTCTCAGGGAATGGTCACCCCTTCCACAACCACGCAAAGCTGTGTTATTTCAGCCTGTACAATCACTGTGTTGAACCCACAGACATTTTACAGTGAGAGGATCTTAACTCCTCTTTTTTCCTAACATATAAAAGACAAACTCCACAGCAAGGTATTTAGAAGACAAGGCAGGCAATCGATTCTGCATTAGAACAGTAGGTCATTGATGCTTCGGGAAATGCCGTACAGGCACGTCTGGCACACGGATACCCAGGGCGGCGTTTCCTATGGAAAACTCCTGTGAGCCTTTGGAATCTCAGCCTCCGCTTAAAGGAAAGATATCCGTGCCAACCTGACTGAAATTACCCTTGGAAACTGCTTATGGAAAATGTGCCAGCTCAGATGCAAATCCCTCTTACTTACCTCGGGATGACAACAAAAGCCTGATGAAATTTTATTCATCCATTAAACAAAAAAGACTTTGCCCAGTGACACACGTGGGTGGGATTCCAGGAGGGTGACATTATGCTTTTGGCACGAGGCTTTTGGCCCCCAAGACTGGCAACCCTGTGGCATGACAAATGCAGGCACTCCACTGCAGCAGGCCACGAGCACATACTTTACCTGCTGACTCAAGGGGAAGAATGCAGAACTGACAAAATTAAAGCCCCAGCCAAAAGCCCGAGATGGCAATCTCACAGAACAGCTCTTCAGGTAAAGATTTATCTTTAGAATTATATTCATGGAAATATTAGCTGATTTCTAATCACATTTATACCAAAGTATATCCAAGGTATTTCACTGCTATCACTTCAGAAATCCACTGCAGGGAAAAAAAAGTGATGGCTTAGCTCATTTGGACAGCACTACAATATGATTTTTGTATGGCCACCACGGAGAGAGGTGCCACCACGCTCCGCTGAAATCAAGGGCAAAACTTTGAATGGTGACACAATCTGCATTTCTCCTACTCCTGTGTCGTGTTTCATTTCTTCTCTCTGCCCTCCTTCCAAAACTGAAAGCAGCAGCAGTGAGATCAGATTATTTCCTAGATCGCACGCGGCAGTGGAAATCCCAAAAGAATCCTGTTTTCAGGTGAAAAACGCATGTTGACACCTGTCCATAAGGTTAGTGTGCGGTACCAGGGGCTGGGGTGAGTTTCTTGTTGAGGACAGTGCATTTAAGGATGTGGTTGAGACAATGCGTTTTCCGTTTGACTTCAGTTTGACTTTCAGTTTGAAACAGAGATACCACTCTTCTTGTTAAACACTTATCCCAGAAACAAGGAACGATTTTTAAAAGCACCACCAACCTGTTTGTGGCTCAGGAGGTTGAGGATACCCACATCACATCTGTTAAAAAAGCCTGTGGGCACGAGAAACGAGGAAGGGTTCCCCCTTCTTCACTGATTTTCTGGAAAACCCTGTGAAGAATTCACTTTTCCCTTACAGAACGTTCCCAATATTCTGGTTTTTAAAGCGCCTTGTAATCTTAATTGCTGTCGGTATCTTTGGGAGATCAAAGGGAGGATGGCTGTGATTCTTTGTATTACCGTTACATGAGCAGGAAGATCACATACTCGTTTATTTTGGTGTAAGAGGTAACAGTCTCCTTTCACTGCACGCACATCATTACTGTAAGCGTTCAGGGGACTTGCCAAACGATGCGTGGGGGGAGGAGGAGAATCTTTGAAGAAAATTGTTCAAACGTAATTCAGTTCACTAATTGGCAAGGGACCGTTACTAACGAATTGCTTCTGTTTTATGTCAGTAGTGAATCAGGTTGATGATGTGTAACATACATTAAGGCAGTTAATGAGTATTAACTAGAAATGCGACCGAAACACAAGAAAGAAGGTTTTTTTACCTTTAGCTAGCCAAGCAGAATTGCTAATAAATAAAAGGATATGTGTAAGTGGCTTATATGATTCCAATCTGCAGTGGAAAGACTTTTCTTAGAATCTGATGGTAACCACAAGTTTGTGGGAAAGAAAAATCAGACGCTTACTGTGGCAGTTCATCACAAGTTACTTTATTTCTAACCAAGCCTGAAATGAAAATGACTAAAAGTCATTACCGTAAAATAGCTGATTAGAAACCAATGTGAAATGAGATGGTGAGTCTCTGGCCATGGCTACAAGACCAAGACATCGTGCAGTCAACTAAGCTGTGGATTGACTTGGTGGTGTCTGTGTGCACACTCTTATAATGTGGTAACACGAGATCGCTCACTTCACTTTCACTGTGGGAGAAGACACTTTGCACCTTCCAGCATGCACCAAGCAAGCTGCCATGGCCCTAAGCCTTGGAGAAAGGAGAAAGACAAATTCGTTCCAGCAGCTGTAATCAAAGACATGTTTGACTTTCTCCTGTACATGCAACGCAACAACACGACGAGGCAGGAGTCAGTGGGCTGAAGGAATATGGAAGCCACGCGCTCCAGCAGTGCCAGGGCAGAGCTTTCAGGTCAAGGCAGGTCCTGAGCTGTAGCTGTCCTGTGAAGAACACAGGCCTCCCGTGGATGTGCAGGTGTGAGAGCAAATACCATTACAAAATCTGGGCAGAAGGAAGATTTCTGGTTTGCTCTGGCATGTGAACAAACTGGCTTATTAGGCCACAGGTGCAAAAATGAGAACATAGGAGTGAAAGTGAGGATAAAATGGAGATCTCTCATGTTCTACAAGTTTTGTGAAATAGGCATCAACCCACGAAACCTGCCAGACACTGCTGCAGGCTCAGGGCCAGTCAGTGGTCTGTCTGTCTTGGGCCAAGTAAGGACAGCTGTGGTATTAGCATTAGGATTGCAATCCATTACTCAGCTACCTGGAGAAGGAGGTCAACTGAACATCTAGGGGTGTTCAGCTTCAGCATTATCTCTACCTAGTCAGCCAGTTCTAGTCCAGCTTTCAACCCTTTCAGATGGCCAACCAGAGTAAAAGCACAAGAGAGGTGCATCCATCCCCACCTTTTATCCAGTCAAGGAAGGGTCACTGTTTCAGCAGTCAGGAAGATCCCTGACGTCTGGAGCCAACCTCAAGCATTGCCACAGCAGGAGACATCACCATATGAATG
Organism: Antrostomus carolinensis; assembly: GCF_000700745.2. Taxonomy (NCBI): domain Eukaryota; kingdom Metazoa; phylum Chordata; class Aves; order Caprimulgiformes; family Caprimulgidae; genus Antrostomus; species Antrostomus carolinensis. The sequence continues at coordinate 16,142 of NW_010303819.1, forward strand.
GTGACAGGGAACCTGGTGTGTCAAGTGATGGCACTGGTGGCCAAGGTCCTTCCATCAGATCTCACAGACTCTATGGGTCAGATACTCATCAAACAATCCTCACTGCTTTCTACAGAGCCATCTGTCACACACCATGAAAGAAAGACCTTACATCCCAAAACGCTGCTGCTCTTCAAGCCCTGTCCTGAAATATCTTGGCTGCATACCTGAAATGTCAGGGATGCTGCTCACTGCTGGGTGCACATCACTCTGGTGTACTCTAGCGCTTTTATTTCTCCATCACCCTAAGATCTGAGCGCTTCAGGCAATCAAGAGTACGCTGGGAAGAGAGTGCACCACATTCCCTTCTTCACAGTTTCATATTTCAGCATCTCTTTTGTGAGGTGTATAAAGTAAAGCAAACACTGTTCCCTGAACACCTTTTAAAAATGTCTAAGACCAATTAAGACCATTTTGCTCCTCCCACTCCAGTATCAGCCATTAGGTCTTGACAGGCAATCCACATGACACCTTTGCTCCAAGAGACACAGAAATTTTTCCTTGCTGTTGTTCTCCTTACCTGTACTTGCAACCACAAGGTATGTTTATTAAAATTAGGTTTGAAATGTGGCATATTTCAACACAACTTATATCACACAACTGTCTAAGCCCCTTGGCGCATGGTGGGTTGCTGGTTTAGAAACAAGCTGATAATATAGTCACAGCAACACTACTTGCAGAGTCAGAAAAATAACATCCAGCACCAGCAGCAAATGTGTATAGATTACTTTATCTCTGTATTCAATATAGATAAAAAACCTTCTTTGAAAAAAAAAAAAATCTATGCTCCGGAAACAGTAGATAGGATGAAGTTAAGCACAATCTAGTGAATCATGAGACTCGTTGCTCACTGGCATTGATACCTCAGAGAATTCATCTTGAAATAGTGCCAATAAACATTGATGACATATCAGCAAAGGACAGTCCAGCCATGGAGGAGGAAATTTAGCCAGTGAGGGGGGTGGGAAGGGGTGAGAGAGAGACAGACGGAACGAAGAACACAGACACTGTTTACATGGAATCATAAATCCTCAACTTTAGAACATCAAACAGGTGCTGTTGGTCGACATTGTCAGGACAATTACAGTGCTTGCTGCCTCCTCACAACCCAACGCTTGCACTAGACAAATAAACATGCAGAAATACACAGGGGACGTGGAACAGTTAAACACTGGAAGAGAGTAAAGGTCTTTACTAGTCAGATGACAACACAAACTCACACCTTCCAAAATGTATTGTATGTCAGAATGAACATCATTTCCTGCCCTCCAGAAGCAGCTTCTCTGGTTCACTGACCTTCCTTTTCTTCTTGGGTCCTATTACCTCTTCCTGGCTAAACGCAAGGTTCAGGCAGCTTATCTGTAAGAACCATCAGAAACAGTGATCATTCTCACAGTACAGGCTCAGGCTACATGAGTCAAGAAATACAGCTTCCAGAACTACAGCATGTTTTCCTGGATCCTCTTAGGTCTGGTCAGTATGATCCTGTTCTCCAGAAAAGCAATTAGGCATGGAATCAAAGCTGGAATACTGGATGAAATTGAGATTGTAAGATCTGTGAAAGCAACAGGTTCAGCTTCAGGGACAGAGAATGGGTTTGGTGGCACAAGGAACAGTACCCACTCTCCCTCCCACCTACAGAAATACCAGGAGCAAGGAGACCTTTGAGATATCCAGAGGTCCCATCCAGAGGGATCTGGACAGGCTGAAGAGGTGGACCTGTGCAAACCTCACTAAGTTCAACAAGGTCAAATGCAAGATCCTGCACCTGGGTCAGGACAACCCCAAGCACAAATCAAGGCTGGATGGAGAATGGCTGGAGAACAGCCCTGAGGAG
>NW_010303820.1:0-229 GCF_000700745.2 Antrostomus carolinensis
CACTGCTCTCCCCACATCCCCGCTGGGACGGGAATCACCGGTACCGAGCCCCGGCAGCGGCCGTGCCCCCCTCCTGGCACACGGTCCTCACCGACCCGCCGCCGCTGCCCAGCTCCCGCCCCGGCTCTGGGCTCTGCCACCGGCCAAAACTCCTGGCCTTTGGGTTCATTTTTTTCCCCTTCTAGATGATTTTTGAAGCACAAACCCCTCCTCTGCCACCGCAGCCTCC
>NW_010303820.1:240-1867 GCF_000700745.2 Antrostomus carolinensis
TGGACTGAAAACTGGGAGAAGCCCCAGGAAGGCCGAGGTCCCTCTTCCTCCCAGGGATGGAGACCTGCTCGGTGGCTTTTCCTTGGGATTTGAGGACAGAAGCCAAATTCCAGGTGGTTTTTCCCCATTTGGTCGCTGTAACCCAACTATTGTCACCAGATCCGTGTAAAAGCTCAGGACACGCCAAACCCAGAGGAGAAGGGTGCCTGGCCCCACGGAGAGGGTCCCTCTCCCAGCTCCCACCCCTGCCAGCAGCACCCATGGGTGCGTGGAGGGCAAATCTGCTTCTCTCCATCCCCGAGCGTGGTCTTTGTTGGGTTGGACCCACACAAGCCAGCCCTGAGCTGGGCCTTGCGTGGCCTATGGCATCTCTAACTCAAGCCAAAAGCTGTTGTGCTGCAAGAGCCAGGTGGAAAGCCCTGGGGACCTGCACCAGGTCCAAGGACCAGGGTGAGATGGAGTCAGATCCCACCACCCTGCGAACAAGCCAGGCTGGAGGGGAGCACACAAGGAAATGCTTCAGTAAGCCCTGAGTGTTGGGATGGAGGAACTCAACCATGGGATGGAGGAACTCAACCCATGGGATGGAGGAGAATTCACTCAAGAGATGGAGGGACCCATCCAAAGGATGGAAGAAACAGTCCAAGGGATGGAGGAACCCATCCAAGAAATGGAGGAATCCATCCAAGGCATGGAGGAACCTGTCTAAGAGATGGACGAACTCACTCAAGGATGGAGAAACTCACCCATGGGATAGAAGAACCCATCCAAGGGATGGAGGAAACCATCCAAGGGATGGAGGAACCCAACTGCCACCCCACTGCCAGCAGCTCCAGGGGTGCTGAGATGCTGCCCGACAGCCCCACCACGCCGTGCCATGCCGTGCCGTGCCATGCCCCTCCTGCAAACCCACAGAACACCATGTCTGCTCCCCCCCAGCCTCGCCTCCGCGGTGCCGGTCGGAGCATCACCGCACACACGTGTCCCTGCAGCTCCGGGAAGGACCCTGATTCCCCACGACAAAAGGACAGAACATTCCCCTCTTCAAACCCAATTATCCCGTTGCTATTTACAGGCAGCGAGGGACGCGGGGCAGCCCAGCCACAGCGCGCTCCGCTGGGGACGCGGCTCCACCACCCAACCCGGTTACTCATCGGGCAGCTCCTTCCTCAGCCTCAGCCTCATCCTCAGCCTCATCCTCCTCATCCTCCTCAGCTCCTTCCTCTTCCTCATCCTCATCCTCCTCAGCTCCTCACCACCGACTCACAGGAAGGACAAAGGCAACGGGCTCCGTGGTTCGTCGGGTTGGTTTGGCACGGAGCCGGGACCGCTCGGTGCCGCGGGGACACCGGGACCCCCAACCGGGGATGTTCCCATCCCAGTAACCACGTTTCCCTCCCCTCTGGTGACGCTCCAAACCCAATTCCAACCCCAATTCCTAAATATTTAGTGTCTGGGAGTGAATTTTTGGCTGTTTGGGAACAACCACGCTCCTGCCTGCCTGAGGATTGTGGTGAAAATGGGGAAAATTGGGGAAAACCTGTGAGGGGGGGTAAAAAAAACCCCCCCAAAACCAACTAAACGGCGCGTGGGGATTTTTTTGGGGGGAAAAATTGTCATTTTCCCC
>NW_010303821.1:0-834 GCF_000700745.2 Antrostomus carolinensis
AAACTGGGGCACCATGACCCTCATGTCCCCTACAAAGCCTGGCACTGTCACTCAACCCCCCTGGGACACCCTGCCACCCGCAGTGCCCGCTCCCAGCCTGGCACGTTTGGGGTGGGTTTTGCCCCCGTGTCCTCACCGGAGAGGGTGTACTCGGTGGCCTTGATGCCCTCGACCACCATCCAGGGCTGGTCCTCCTTGGCACGAGGTGGCCCCTCGAAGTTGGTCTTGCGATACTCCAGCACGTAGTGGTCGATCTTGCTGTCCTCGTCGGGCATCCTCCAGGCCAGTGTCACACAGTTATCGGCCACCAGTGACTCCGCCAGGTCGATCTCAGGGGTGCTGGGCACTGCCCGCAGGAGCAGCCGTGCCAATGTCCCCTCCCTGATGCCAACCAGGGTGTCCCCAACACCCCCAGAAACCCCCCCAGGGCAACCACAGGTCCCATGGGCTCAGGATCTCCAACATCTCGGGCATGGCACCACAGGACCCATGGGCACAGCACCTTGGGGACACCATGTGTGGCATCCCCAAGAATCCAGACATGGCACCTTGGGGACCATGATCACAGCACCCTTGGGACATCATGTGTGGCATCCCCAAGGTCCTGGGCATGGCACCTTGGGGACTCATGGGCACAGCACCCTGAGGACACCATATGTGGCACCTCCAAGACTCTGGACATGGCACCTTGGGGACACTATGTGTGGCCACCCTGAGATCCTGGGCACAGTACTGCAGGACCCCATGAGCACAGCACCCTGGGGAGACCATGTGTGGCATGTCCAACACCCCAGGCATGGCACCCTGGGGACCCACAGACATGGCACCCTGGGG
>NW_010303821.1:892-1119 GCF_000700745.2 Antrostomus carolinensis
TGGGGACCCATGGACATATCACCCTGGGGACCCACAGATATGGCACCTTGGGGACCCCCACCTGTGGCATCCCCGAGACCCTGGGCATGGCACTGCAGGACCCCCAGGCACTGCATCCACCCCACCCCACCCCTGGCACCCTCTCACCCCTCTGTCTGGGGTACCCCAGGGTGTTCTGAGCCTGGCACCCCCCACAGCTCCTCACCCCACCCCCTGGCACCCAGCAG
>NW_010303822.1:0-4328 GCF_000700745.2 Antrostomus carolinensis
CAATCCCTAACATTCTGTGATTCTGTGTATATAATAGTATATGATAATCAGATCAACATCAGTGCCAGAATCAAACCAGATATTGTTCCATGATTGCTTGTAAGTTACAATATTACATCTCAGTGCCTCTCACTGAAAAAATAATAATAATAAAAAAAGGTAGAAAAAACTGCAAGTATACCTGATTTGGAGACTGTAGATGTACCATGTAACTGATATTTTTTGTCTGTCTTTCTGTGCAAGATGCAATCTCTGAACAAATCTCTTTGTACTTTTATGATGGAATCCATAGTTTAACTCACAACATGAAGTCTAGGTTTTCTATGTTTGTTGCATGAAGAGCATTCTTGCTCTGCTCTTTAATGTAACAATTTTAATAATATTACCGGGGGCAGAATGATAACATAATGGTAGACAATGAGTATATAATTTTATTTTATAAAGTTCAGAAAAAAATTAACAACTATATTTACTCTGATTGAATTTACAGTATCATCAGATCACTTCCACTGCTATTAACACACTCGCTTGTGTGATAAATGCATTTTCTTTTTTATATCTTATTCTAGAATACAGAATTATGTAGTGAAGTAACTTGTATGAGGGTGGCAAGAGCAGGAGACATGAGTCAAACAAAATTTTTATAGTTTTAACTCCTGTCAGGCTTTTTTTTTTCTTTGTATTTTCTCCTTGAATTAGAGCTAAGGTATCCTGAAAGCAGAGTGGTCTATGAGAAGGATAAATCTCAAAAACAGTTTTGCCATAAATATATTTTAAAAAAACATTTTCTTCCTTTTATCAAAATTCAAGTCAGATCTTCAAAATAATCAAAACTTAGAACAGCCAAACACACAGTTCAACGTTAATCCGTACAAACTTTTTTTTAATAACCATTTAATCGGTTTAATTATTTTAACTCTATCCTTTAATTGCCTAGTTATCACGAGCAAATCCTTTAAGTTTCTTAATGTAGTCTTCAGCACTTTCTCCATAAGAGCATATGCATTTCAGTATGTTGATATATATATATATAGATTTATGTTAACACTTTTTTAATAAATGCATGCTCTACGTATTACTTATTTGTGCTATATTCATTTAAGAAAACTTGTAGCTATTGTGTTTATCCAGTTTTAACATTATTCAGCACATAGTAGAAAATGGAGATAAGCTGCAGTCATATTTCTATTACTCTAGCTTACTCCTTGGCGGAGTTGTGTTTCTTGGAAATGTTATTCATTTCTTGAGATACCTTCAGATGAAGCAGTGTATTCAGATAGGAAAACCTTTTGGAAAAATAAAACAAAAAAACCCAAAACATCAGCAACTTCTAGAATTGCAATTTATTAAATAAACATAGCTAAAAGCTGTAGGAGAGCTCAAGAGTCAATGGAAAAAAATCTCTGGGATGATGAAGACTGTAATACTTCCTCATAATTAGATCCTTTGATGTTACCTTCCACTTTGCTTTTTCCCTGAGCTAAATAAGCATGCCAAGATCAGCTGATGTTACTGCATGGAAACATTCACAGCGTTTGGCAAGAAGCTAAATGTTTTAAGTTGATTTCTTTTCCACCTGGTGAATACTATTTGTCCTACTGAACATCAACAGAGGAAGGCTCAGTATGAGTGACTAGAAGTGGTTTGTATAAGTGTTTAATTTATGAAATCATCAGTGACTTTTGAAGACTTATTCATTTTGCCAGGTCAAGACTTGTTTTCAAATATAATCTATACAGAATAGACCAAGCAGTTACAACAATTCCAGGAGATTAATTAAACCCTGTTTTTTACTTTTAAGCCACTGACCTAATACAGCCATTGTTATTTTTCTCCTACAAAAATATGTTCTGAATGATATCACTTCTTTTTGTTCTTTACTGTTAGATTTTATGAGTCAAATAATTTCTCCTGAAATCTAGATATGTAGAGTATGCTGAAAAAAAAAATATTTCACAGTTTCTCCAAAAGAAAAAGAAATAATAAAAAAAATGGCTGGGGCACAAAGGTGAAAACATTTGTGTCTGAAAGACTGGAGCTAGATATCATGCAGCACATGCTTTATATAGAATTAAGAATTGCTTTGATATTGAGACAGTCGTGCTGAATGTTTTCACTATATTAGCTACTATTTTCAAACATCTAGCTTGATATATGCAATGTAAAAATACACTGCAGTATAAAGATTTCTCAGCACAAATGATTTTCTCAGATCAAAAAATCTAGACAAGATTTACATATAAAAGGGATTACATTTTCTGTGTACAGACTGTATAACTTTCAAGTCTAATCCTTTAAAAGCAGACTTGTTTTCTTTGCTTGAATACTTATTATGGGGTATCAGGCCAACAACTGTTCTGTGTTAGTCTATATATTTCCTATTAAAAGTTTTTCATATACCTTTGGGGAAACGGTGAAAGAAGGTTTGCAATTTGTAAACCTCATTAGTTGAGAGCAAAGATTTTTTTTTTCATTTACGTATACTGACTGTAATTTTAATGTTCTACTAACACCATGATTGTTTCTTAAAGTCTTAGAATAATACAAAAATATTATTTTAAATATCTTAGTTTCTTCTCATAGAACTTAATGAATTTGATACTCTCTCAAGGAGCTTTGTGAAAGAAAGACTTTTATCTAATTTTAGACTTTTATCTAATTTTGGATGGCAAAGACTGACATGGACCTCTCCAGAGTGCACTCATTTTGAAAGTAACTTCTCTTTGTCAAAATATTTCCACACATACAAGTACAGAAAAGTTTTGTGCTTCCAGATATAATTACGTGTGGGAACATTGTATGGATTAAGTAATAAAGGTGTAGGATTTTTAGATTTAAGTAGTTAAAATTACTAAAAGTCTAACTTTGTTTTTAATCAGCTACTCCTTCTTCTCAATCATGAGGGTCAAGGAAAATATTTTTTATTTTTAAATTATTATATTACTCAGTGTTAGACAGGGATTGAAACTTAAAGTATGCTTATGTCCAGAAAAAATACTTGAATAGTGCTTTTCAAAAAAACACCTGGTTTTAGATTTATAGAGAAATAAAATCTATTAAGAAATATGTTACTATTTGACTGCCATTCTGATAAAATGGGGGAGGGGGGGTAAGTAAAATAAAAGGAGAAAGAATGTGTTTAGAATTCACTATGTAGCTCTATTATTCTTCCAATTTTAGGTTGTGCTGGAACAAAACAAGCACAATTCATAACTGACTGAAGATTTTTAGTCACATACAAATGAAGCTCCTTAGGGTAAATACCTAATAAATAGTCATCTTCATGTATAATATTTTCATATGCCTTCTGGTGGGAAAAGTAACTTAGCCCATTTTAAATCACAGAGATAAAGATCTGGGCCTGTGATGGCAGCATTCTTAGTAAATAAATAAATAAATAAATAAATAAATAAATAAATAAATAAATAAAAAATCAACCAGTCAACCAGTTTATAATTTTCATATTATTTTGATCATAGAATAAGATAAATGAGACCCTTAGTCTCTGAATTTGTTCACTGTCCTTTAGTTATATTTTTCACTTGTTTTCTTAAAAATGAGCATATTAAGATATCTTGTATATTTAAAACTGATAAATTAAGCTATAAATGAATATTTTAATTAATATATATGTCAAGATATATTCTCAATATATATTTTCAGTATTTTCAGTTAGTTTTAAGTTTTTACTCTTTTTATATTTTTTTTTTTTTTCAGATTTTTAGTACCTGTATACTGTGAATTAGTTTGGATTCAACATGAAGGTAAAGGATCTGTATTTCATGACAGTTAGTGTCTTCCCTCTAGCACAGCAGGATTTTTCTGTTTTTAAACAAAGTAGGAAGCTTTCTCTACTAAAATACTAGTTAATTTGTGCAGACTATTTATGTAATATCATCTTTTGTTGATACATACTATGCTCAGGAACTGCATAGCAATTGTATAAAAATATACATTCCATTTCTAGCTGCTTTTATCTAATTTTGGATGGCAAAGACTGACATGGGCCTCTCCAGAGTGCACTCATCACCTTTCTGGTGAAACACACAAATATAAATTAACTCAAATGGTCCTTTCACCATTCTGGAAGTATACAGGTATAACACTTAATACAGATTTTTAAGCAGTTTGCAGACCTTCTTCCAGTATATGTATGTCTGTTGATAGCACAGCAGATTAGAGTTTAGGTTTAATGAAGAGTACTACAAAACCAGGGTGATTTCATGTTTATTCAGCAAGACATGATGCAGTTAACAAGAAAAAAGATGTTAAATACCTGGGAAATTTTCCTTTTTTCTTCTGTGTTTTACCATACCAGAAAGGAAGAG
>NW_010303822.1:4339-10550 GCF_000700745.2 Antrostomus carolinensis
GCCATGTATTCAGAGGATCAGTGAAATTCTTCTCTACTTGTTTATGATCCCTCTTTCTCTGCATATAGATGAAAAAATGTTTATTAACTTTAGAAAATGTAAAGTTGAAAAGAATACAAAGGCAAAAAAACCCCAACAAACCAAACCCAAAACCAAACAACCTCAAACAAAGAAGAAATTGTAACCCTGAAACATAATTATATTTCCAAATAAAACTACATTTGATTTGCACCTTAAAAACTATATAGACTTCTGATTCTCTAGAAGATACTGTAGAACAGAAAGAGGTTCAGAAAAAGGCAAGAAAGATGCTCAAATTCATGGAACAACTCCTGTATAAGGAAATTTTGAAAAAGAGTTGATTTACTAAAGATATGATAGAACTCTGGAAAACTATTGTTGACCCTGGGAGGGTAGACAATATTGTGTGTAAAACCATACATTAACTTTGAGTGCAAGATCTAGGGGCATCCTGTGAAAATATTGTGGGTCATTCTTGGATCTAACTACTTCATACAATACGGAGGCCATGTGTAGAACTTACCACAGGATGCAGTCGATACAGAATATTCACATGACTTTCAAGGAAATATTTGCTCTCTTTTAGAAGACAGATCTACCAGAACTGTATAAAGAGACACAAAAACACATGTAGGTGGAAAATCCTGAGCTGAAAAACTAGTGGGGCTTGAGAACACTCAGGGCAAGCATAACATCAGCTTGCTCTGTTTTTCTGGTCATCAAATTTATGGATGCTGGATTTTGGGTTTTTTTTTGATGCCACATAGCACTTCTAATTTGCAAGAATTAGTTAATTTGTTTATTTATTTATTTGAATAAGGAAGATGTCTTTTTATAATCACATCTCTAATAGAAAAGGGAGGGAAACTCAACTATAAGCTATTCCTGCCCTATATTTGCATATAGCTTTTTTGACACAATGTTGAGAGAACCTAAGTCTCCATACAGTCACTTGATAGAAGGAAAACTTCTAGGAAAAATATTTTGAAGATGTACAAGAAGCAAGATGACTGCCTAAACAGAAGATTGCCATCAGGAATTTTGGCCAATAATGTCCAGAAATGGATATTCCCTTGAGCCAGCAAAATAAATGAAATATTTTCTCTGTGTAAAGTTCCTTTTAGACAATGATTCTTATCCAAAATGTTTTTTTTCCTTATTACAAGCTAGGCAGCTTTTTCCAATTTTTTTTTTAATTTTTTTTTTTTAGGACTCTGAGTTACCATTTAGTCAGTGGAGAGTCAGTAGAGTGCAAGGAGATGCAAAGCATGTAACCTTAGCTTATTCAGATATCCTTGGAGTAGAATAGGAAGACAATGTTTTCCAGTATGTATGTGAGATTATGCTGCTCATGTTTTCTCCTGGATGCTGAGGTGCAAATTCAATTTTTTTTTAAAATAACAAATACTTTAACTGTGTGAAAATTAAGGAAGGTGATTCCCTGGTGCTCTGACCTCCTTAATTTGCTGTTCTTAAAATTATTCTGTCTCTGCCAACATTCATAAGGTTGGCAGCAGCCCAACTTTATCTAGAAGAGAGCATCAGAGGACATCAAGAAATGGTAAAGATCAATACAGTGAGAACTTCTCCTTAAAACACAACAATCTTAAATTACAGTAATGTATCTGTTGAAACATCTATATAAATGATCTGACATCTTTCCAAAATAGAGAGGGCAGAAATAGTATGTACTGTGGTGTTTGCATTTACCATTAAAATACAACTTTATTATAAAGTAAATGGCATAACAAAAAGAGGAGAGAAAACTATAGAAAAATGTATCTTTCTGCTCTCTATTGCTTTATGTTTTGATGTAACTTTCTTATAATGATTAAATGATGTGGTGAAGCGGGACAGGTAATTTTAAAAATTGAAAGGATATCAGAATTGCTAACATTTAGGTACAAGTAATTAACATTAATTAAACAACAAAATGCATATAATTAATTTGACAGCCTGGATGATGTTTACAGAAAATCATTGTAAAGTGACTTTGAACTTTTGAGGAAGAATTATCCTCTCAGTCTTGAGGATTATTTGGAGTAACAACTCCACTGACATCCATAATATTTTCACAAGGAAGAAAGAGTGAACTCCATGCACTTTCTATTGCATTAGCATTTTCCTACACAGATTGAGGCAAATTGGTTTACTTATTTTTTTAAGTAGGAGTCATAATTAGTATAGTGAAGAATAATGTCTCTTTGATGATGGGCTCTATCATGTCTATTTGGAAAAGATAAATTTATGTGCTAAAGGTAGTAACTCATTTAAACTGCCATGTGGAAAGAAGGGTTGAATATTTATACAGTAATTCTATTTTATCCTCAGACTTTACTAAAGAGTATGAGCTCTGCTATGCTAGCCCTTGATATATGGCCCATTAATACTGCACAGGCGTTACCAGTTGGGACACAGCTCAAGACACTTTGGGATACCTGTCAGAGCTCTTTGGGGAGCTTTAAGTGTTCACAAAGCATTGATTCTCCTTTCCTCTGTTGACATTCTGGGAGAGACATTAGACTAGGGTAGAAGCAAGTTGAAATTATGAGTTCACAGACAAGATATTTGTGGAGCATTACAGTGCTACTTCTTTTCTCAGGTATTGACAGGAAACCTCTGTTTTATTAAAAACATATACTATAATACACTGATTCTTTGAAGGAACCAGCTACTTAATATCTTCTGACAGTGCAAAGCAATTTGTATTGCTCTATATCATTTGGCTCAATCAAAACCTGTGTTTTGGTTGTGATTTTTTGGCAACCCATTTGCAGATTTTGCTTTTTGGAAAGAAAGAGTTATAGAGGATTGGCTCTCAGGGTATTCAAGGAAAGAGAGGAAAGTGAATACATAATGGCCTCTGGAAGACAAAAAGGGAAAGTTTACTAAGGCAAAAGTCAACTACATGATCATCCTTACCTTATACCCACTCACTCTTGTTGCTAAGAACACAGGTCAAGTTAATTGTTTCCTCATTGATGTACATGTCTGTCTGCTTTTCATAACGAGACAGATTTTAAAAAGTAAGTGCAAATATAAGTTATTAGAGGATGTTGGCTGAAATTCTGAGACTGAATTATGTGACATAGAGGGAGAGAAAGGAAGTAGCTATGTAGACAAAAAACAGAACAGAAAAGCAACAGGCACTAAGGATAACTTTAGCATATCCCATTCTCTCATGCATTAACAAGGCAAGGAAGATGGAGAAGTGATTAAAAAAACCCTTCTTTCTCCTATCCCCTCAAAAGCCATCACCAAATCAGAAAAAAAACCAACCAACCAACAACAACATAAAACCCAAAACAAAAAAGCCCAACCAACCAAACAAAAAACCCTAGAGAAAGTATCTGGAAATAAAGGACCTATCTAAACATTGGAGTCCTTGTTCTTTTCTGTAATGACATTTGGACCATTGCTTGAGAAATGAGTTATAAACTTTCATAATCTGTATCCTTGCTAGTGTGAATGCTGTGTTCTATGTTTACACTCAGCCTGGAAAATCAATTAAAAACATCCTGTCCATAATTTCCAATTTGTAATCAGGAGCTCCTAGTGTTATTAGAAGGGATTTCCTTCTCCTCCCCTTCATGTCTGAACATTTTATAATCTGCAGCACAGAGTCTCTTCACACACAGCTCCACTTAACGTTAATAGCAACTACCAGGGCAGAGTAAAAGAAAATGTACCACATAAGTTTAACTGCTACAACCTCAGATCCATCTACTGAGGTGATGAAATCTAGCCATTGCCACAGTACCTAAGACTTACAGATTTCAGATGCTGAAATATGTTGACATCTTTGATTTGAGGGTTATTTTTTTAGTGCAGATACTATTCACTCAGATTTATTTATTTGTTTGTTTATTTATTTTTTTTTTATTTTTAACTGCCTTTCTAATACCTTAAAGCTATTTAAAAGCTTTTCTCAAACTTGCTTGGAAATAGGCTGGAACACCTCTCCTATGAGGACAGGCTGAAAGAGTTGGGGCTGTTCAGCCTGGAAAAGAGAAGGCTCCAGGGAGGTCTTATAGCAGCCTTCCAGTACCTGAAAGGGGGCCTACAAGAAAGCTGGGGAAGGACTTTTCCTAAGGGCAGTTAATGGCAAAACAAGGGGAAATGGGTTTAAGCTGAAAGAGGGTAGGTTTAGACTAGATATTAGGAAGAAGTTCTTCACTGTGAGGGTGGTGAGACACAGGAACAGGTTGCCCAAGGAAGTTGTGGCTGCCCCCTCCCTGGAGGCTTTTAAGGCCAGGCTGGATGAGGCTTTGAGCAACCCGGTCTAGTGGAAGGTGTCCCTGCTGATGGCAGGGGGGTTGGAACTAGATGATCTTTAAGGTCCCTTCCAACCCAAACCATTCAATGATTCTATGAATTCTCACAATGCCCTGTCTGTGTTTTTTGCTGTGGGCTGGGAAGCCCAAACTCACAGGCTGAGGCAGTGGGTAACAAAATATTAAGGTGTGACAGCTTTATGCCTAATATGAACTTTTCTCTGCTTGTGACTTTGGATATGGGGAATTAAGAGCCTGTTGAAACTATAAACAGGTAAGCATTTAATAGAAAATAAATTTTGATTGAAATCCAGCCAATTACTTTGCTACTAAGTAATTTAGAAATTATGCCTCTGACAAGATAGAAACCTGAAACACATTCTTAAAATTCTTAATCTTATGCCTTTTTAATTTCTACCCTTTTCACTTAAGACAATCAAAAATCCAGTAAAATCTACAAACATGTATCCTGAATTTTGCTTATCTTCAAACTCAGTGATGAGTAAACAGGCAGAAAAATTTCATGCAGATCCACAGGTTGCTAGATTGAAAATAAAGAAGGTAAAATAATGGAAGAAAGAAAGGAAAGGACTAATCACTGGTAATTATTTCCCCATTTTCTGCACTACTAATCCTATCATGGTTTCTCCAAAATGGATTGTCTGTACAATGAGTGCTTGCAATGCAAACATACAACATGGCCTAAACATATAAATAAGAGATAATTTTATGCTAATTTTATACTAATAGAGTTATTCATGACAGTTTTTGGTCCTGCATCAACAACATAGACACCAGGAGAAAGAAAATTGCGTCCATTTGATAAAATGTTGCAGTGAAGATAGAAAATGGTTTGTTCTCTCTTGCACTTCTTTAGTCCTTGACTGGCTTGGTTTCTATTTTGTTTAAGGGAAAAATATAAATATGGTTAATTGGCAATTTTAATGATCAGTTAAAAAAAATATTGCTCAGGAGAGTTAAAGGCATTTAAATGTTTTGCAGATTTTGATTCGTTCAAGTTTGTGTATTTTTCTTTCCTCCCCAGAAAGATAAGCTCTGTGTATTTACCTACAATAATGTGTAATATTCCAGTCGCTGTTTCCCAATTTAGACAAATAGCAACTATTGAAAATTTTGTAACTCCACTGAGGTAGGAATTTTTGTATGTCTCATCAGTGTTGCCAGTAGGCATATGACCAGTAAGACCTTCTTAAATATGTGAGCTTCCATACTGATTATATTGTTGCTTAAAAGTAACAGTGTTAGTCCTTAAGTAAGCAAACTCAGCTAATGGAATGAGCTAAATAAAAATGACTTTGGATATAAAGGCGCAGTTCACAAAGTTCTACTGTTTGTTCGCTAAAGATTAGTATATTGACTGGCTTAACATTTAACATCTGTCTTTCTGAAATACATCAAGATTTGTAGTTGAAAGAGGTTATTAAAAACCAAAGTAAATTAGTTTTTTTCCTGTTTAGTTTTAGCAGGGGAAATTGTTTAGCTCTTAATCTTTCTTCAAACAGTGAAATATTTAAATCATCCATTTGTAAGCCCTTCTATGATGTCATCACCAGCTGAGTAGATGAAGGGAGAGCAGTTGAAGGGGATGTTGTCTACCTTGAATTCAGCAAGGTTTTTGATACTGTTCCCCACAGTCTCCTTGTACCAAAGCTTAGAAGGTGTGGGATTGATGAGTGGATGGTGAGGTAGACTGAGAACTGGCTCACTGGCAGAGCTCAGAGGGTTGCAATCAGCAGTGTAGAATCAGGTTGGAGGCCTGTAACTAGCAGTGTCCCCCAGGGCTCAGTAGTGGGTCCGGTCTTGTTTAACATCTTCATCAATGACCTGGATGTAGGGGTAGCACCCACCCTCAGAAAGGTTGCCAATGATACGAAGCTGGGAGGAGTGGCAGGCAC
>NW_010303823.1:0-1729 GCF_000700745.2 Antrostomus carolinensis
TATTTATTTATTTATTTATTTATTTTTCCCTCTTGGAACATTAATATGGTCTGGAGCAGCTTTGGTACAGTCTTTTCATTCAGCAGCTTAGAAAGTAATAATAAAAAAGTAAAAAAAGAGTAATTTGTTTGTTTTTGGTTTTGTTTTGTTTTTGTTTTTTTTTTTTTAATTTTGGTAAAACAGCTGAAAAACCCATAAGTCTCTAAGTAAAACATAGATCACTTAAATATATTTTTTTAATAGAACTAGAACTTCATAACTTTCACTTTTCTTATTGAGTCAGGGAATATAAGGGATCATACTGGTGTTACCAACTTATAATACATATAATACAGGTTGCCCAGGGAGGTTGTGGAGTCTCCTTCTCTGGAGACATTCAAAACCTGCCTGGACACCTTCCTGTGTAATCTCATTTAGGTGTTCCTGCTCTGGCAGAGGGATTGGTCTAGATGACCTTTCGAGGTCCCTTCCAATCCCTAATATTCTGTGATTCTGTGATTCTGTGATAATAAATAACTTACTAGAAAAAAATATTTTTTTAGATATTTATCACTTTGCATAAAAAATGAGGAATTTGGAGTCAGTTTTTAAAAAAAAATAATGACTGTAAATGATTTTAAAAAGGGAATTTCGAAAGGCAATGAAGTATAAATTACACTTTTGGATATTACTGTACAGGAATGACTGGCAATCCTGAGGTAGAGCAGAGGTATTCTTGGCAGGTAATGTTAAATATTTTAAGGGCAGTTTCTCCAGGGACAGTTCTGCACCATCACTTACTGCTTCTAATGCATATTTCAGGAAACACAGAATATATCAAAAGGAGTTACATTTTAGTTTGACAAAAGCCATCGTACTGAATCATATGAGAATAGAATCAAATATTATTTAAGCAATGTTGGCAGAAATGGCACATTCCTGTGTTAGAAAACAGCTAACAGATGTCTCTTGTGATACAACCTCACCTACTTGTGCTGCTTTTCTGTGTCCTGTAAGACAGTTCTACCTCTTCTAATGCTATAATTTTGATTTTCTATAATTTTGCAACCATTTTACATTCATTAACAAAAAGGCAACCTATGGTGGCTCAGGCATCCTAGCAAAATGATATTCATTCTCTAGCAAATGCCAATCAAATATTAGCAAGAGTGATTTATTTGTATTATAACAAAAGTAGTTTATTGTTTGGTTGGATGTTTTTTTTTCCTTTTCTTTTTAAATTTTCTAGACTTTTTTGGTATCATTGTTCTAGAGTTCTAATTGTATGGCAGAACATAGTTACATAGGCTTAAGTACTAAATCACATGGTTACAGTGGATTGAGTCAGCGCTTACCCTGGCAACATTGGGGTCCATCTCTGCCATAAATTTACCAAGCATTATTTTAATAAAATGTTCCTGAGTTATTTTCTTCTTACACTAAGCAGAGACAGCAGTTGTGCACATGGCAGCAAAAAGCCTGTCAGCACATCACATATGAAAAGGAAACACAGTTTGGGAACAAAATAAACTGTGCCTGTGTAGTAGCCCTCGGTGAGAGGAGATTCCCAACAGCTAAAAAGCTCTGGAGCTGCAGTTTAGTTGTGTGACTTAAAACTCCAAGGGAAAGGGGGAAAAAAAAAAAAAAAAAGAAAAAAGAAAACAAACCAAAAGAAAATCCAAAACCACACACATAAACTTTCTATGTTGGCTTGGTAGGACCATGGCTTCACCAAGGGCAAGTCATGCCT
>NW_010303824.1:0-11228 GCF_000700745.2 Antrostomus carolinensis
AAAAGAGTATTTATAGCTAGTCAGTACCAGATCCGTGTTTTACATTAGCTGTAGAAAAACAACTGAACAATTAAATGCTCCCTGTCAATTTGCCTTATACAAATGGTAAGGCTTGTAATAAGTTTGCATTGTTAAGGGTTCTCCCAAAAGCTCCTGCCACGCACAGCAGTCCTGGCAACATTGCAGGTTCCAGTAACAGCAAGGACATCCTTGAAGCAGCAGCGCAGCCACGTTTGAGTATGGCACTGTCCTATAGCAGGTTGTTATGGAGTTCAAACACCAAATTATTTTTTTTTATTTTTAAATTCAGTAATGAGACATTTAATTAATTCGTTACCTGGTAGAGTTGGTACAACTCCTCTAGAAGTCCTGCCTAAGCTGGCTATGGGAAGCCATCCTGCTTTTCTTAGAAGGTCAGTTCTTGATGCTGGGCTGCTGCAAGATCCCCTGCAGAAAGCCTTAGACAAGGAAACTTCTTAACATCACTGGGCAAGATGCATGCTGAGAACATCAGCTCTAAAACAAACACTGGCAGGAATAAATCAAGAAGTTCAAAAGGAAATAAAAAGGTTAGGCAGCTTCCATCCACAGACACCAGAGTAAGCTTGTTTCTTACTCAGTTAGACAATACTACTCCTAATCCACCCAGAGACATTTTATAGGGACCTAGGAATGCTTGGAGAGTACAGAAGATATTTAAAAGATAGAATTTATAGCTGCTAGTATCATTTTATGTTGTTCAAAAATATTTTGGTGTGAGTTTGCATCAGTTTCCCAAAGTAACACAGCAAAAGGTAATCTAGTCTCACTAACTACAGACCCCAGGGTGTGAAAATGGAACATGCTGGACAGGTGATGTTTCTGAGTAAAAAAGCAAACTATGTTATTCCCCCTGAATGAGGAGCACAGGACAGCAGGTAGATTTTTGAAACGTCGAATCCTCTAAAAAAAATTCCACTCTGCTCCCCATACTTGAATCTTTCCCAGGATAAACACAAGTGGGGTGTGCTTCTGGGCAGCCCACTGCTGCCATATCCTTCCACCAAGCTATTCCCAACCACCTAATGAGTTACTTTACAATAGACATAAGCCTTGAGGAAAACCCCGTAATCAAGACTTCCCTCTGCCTTTGGGATTTAAGCTAATATCTTTGCACTGGAACAATGAAGTTTTTCCTCAAATACTGAAAAGGGGGCAGCCACAGCTTCTCTGGGCAACCTGGGCCAGTGTCTCACCACCCTCACAGTCAAGAATTTCTTCCTCAGACCTAATATAAATCGCCCCTCTTCCAGTTTGAAGCCATCACCCCTTGTTCTGTCACTCCCTGCCCTTGTAAAAAGTCCCTCCCCAGCCTTCCTGGAGCCCCTTCAGCTACAGGAGAAGGCAGCTACAAGGTCTCCCCAGAGCCCTCTCTTCTCCAGGCTGAACAGCCCCAACTCTCTCAGTCTGTCCTCATAGGAGACGTGCTCCAGCTTCAGCAGCCCTGGCCTGGGATATCAAAAGCATGTCAGTACAAATAAAGTGTTCCAGCTCTCCTGTGAGCTCAGGTTTTCTCCTTCAGCTCTTCCTGCCCCATAATTACCTTAACCTCCCCAACCTCCACCCTCCCTCTGCCTCCTACATTTCCTTGCTCCGTCAGTACAAATAAAGTGTTCCAGCTCTCCCAGCTCTCCTGTGAGCTTAGGTTCCTGCTCCATAACTACCTTAACCTCCCCAACCTCTACCCTCCCTCTGCCTCCTACATTTCCTTGCTCATGTTTTTCAGCGTGTCTGCTAGCAGGCAAACTATCAGATGCCTCTTGGCAACCACTGATCATCAGGCTATCAGCCCTTACAGGACCAGAATGTGCAAGCAGGCTGTGCCCTCAACGCTAGCCTAGTTTGGGACAAGGGTCTTGTTACTATGATTAAGACCTCTACTTCATTTCAGGAAATTATGAAGGACCAGAGAGGCCTAAAAAGTTGGCCCTATAAAGATAAACATTAAATGGCATCAGCCCTAAACAAAGAGGAGTGAGCTGGGAATAATAATACTGGGATGCAAGGGAGAAATGAGGCACCTTGACTAGGACAGGGTTCCAGCAGGGAGTGAGATGTTGCCTGCTCCTTGGGACAATCCCTTCCCTAAAATTGCTGCCATTTCACAATTTCCCAGGCACATCACACGTAAAAGCTTAGCTCTTCCATCACATCATACCCTACACAAACAGTCTTTGTGCACCCTAGGAGGAGCTGAAATCACCCACAGCAGTTGTTGACATCGTTTCCTGCGCTGAGAGCCATGACAGACATGCACAGGACCTCACTCTATGTTGCAAAGAGGTTTGAGAGATTTGAAGCTGAGGAAGCCACAGGTGTATATTGCATTTCACATTGCAGAAGGAGGATGCCTTGCAGACAGCGTGCATGTTAATCTTCTATGCATATCAAGGAAAAAATTTAAGTAATCCAGGATACAATATCTAGCTAGCTTATAAAATTTCCCATTTCATTTGCCGGTAGAAAAGCAAGTGTTAAATAATCAAAATATAATGCCTGACAGCTTTTTAGAAAACCTCGGCACCACAATATTTAAATTATATCATTACGTGCCTTTTAAAAGCCTGATTGGAAAAATAACATCATTTTGGATTTTCTCAACATTTGGTGCGTCAGCTCTCAGTGTCTAAGAGCCCTATAAATAGATGTTTGGACCACCTCAATACAATTCCTGTATGCAGTTTTTCCATAATCCACTTAACTCGATTATTGAAATAAAGTGCAACTGGATCTTTTCTTGGGAACAGGGATTATGCAATGCTCAGTACAGGAGGTTCAAGAAAAACAGTATAATGCCAAACATGAGCTGCAAACACTCGCAGAGCAGAGTTTGTTTATTTATATGCTGCATTTCGATTTCTTTCTCACCTAACAGCCACTAGCTCCTTTTGCCTCTTCTGATCTACCAAACTCTTTCTCTTTTATGTCTTAGTACACCAAGAGTGTAGCCAAGCAGTAAAACATCGATTGCCAAGTGATTAATAATGATAATATAATTGCAAGATGATCAAAACTTGAATATAACTAGATCCCTACACTGCTAGGAACTACTGTTTCAAATTAAAATTATAAACTCACATACTACTGAGGAGATTTTGCCAAAACCCACTGAATTCTGGAGTTTGTTAGAAAACCCAAATATTTACAGTTTCAGGTCAGAGATGGCTAACTACTATGAGCATAGCTTTCTACACACAGAAAAGTTTTTTTCTCGCATTTCTAGAAGGCAACTGCTATTCATATGCTCCCCTAACCTCCTTAAGAGCCTTCCAGTTACATTTATATAAAAATTTAAAATGGGATTCAGCAATGAGTACTCTGACTGAAAGCTTTGAAAATCTACTGTATAACACTAATTTAATACACATATATACCTATATGTATCTAAACCATATTTGAGGATGAATTTCATTAGCTGCGTCTTTGTTTTCCTTATACACTCAACATATAAATTATTCACCTAGTGTGAACCACTTGGGTAAAGAGCTCTATGAAAGACCTAAGTATATAATTTGTTACAAGATATATTAGTGTAGAAGAAAGCTTCTGGATAAAATGCATTTAGATGGATTCTTCTCTTCATAAAAATGAAGTTAAGGCTTCTGGTCATTTCAAGACTCAAAACCTGTTTCTAAGGGTCCCCATTTCATCTCATGCTTAAGGTTAATTTAGAACCTGAGTAGCTTACGCCACCTCTCCAGGGAACTCCCAGCTATGGAGACCCATAAGCTATAAGCAAGTCTCAAAAAGGGCTGGTTTTAGCAGAATGCAGTGTAGGTTACAGAGTTATGGGGATGAAGACATCAAGGGAAGCAAAAAATTTTAAGAACATGAGAGGCAGAAAATATCAGATACTGTCAAATATCTACTGACAATTATAACAGGATATAGTGCCAAAGTGTTGGCACCACGGGGGAGACATTTTAGGAACTGTCTTTCCTTTTCATTAGCTCAAGCCCCCTGGAATTAGGTATTCTGAAATGCACAGGTAGAGGTGAAGGGCCTTCTCAGGAGGAAGGAGCAACTCCAGCAGGGAACAGAGGCAGAAAACTGAGTTAAGGCTCAGTACAAGTCAACTGGGGTACTCCCAGTGGTCACGGGGGCTTGAGGCAGCTGATGGCTCTTCTCTGAGATACCTTCTGCAGGGGGAAGATGCCACAAGAAAAATAAGCCGAGAAGAAAAAACATCCACTTAAAATAGTAAATAAGTAGCAGGGAAGGCTCCAACAGTAAAATAACCACGCATTTTTTGTCTGCCTTTCCACTGAATCACTGGGAAAACACTCCAGTTCTCAGCTTTCAACACAGAAGGACTGTCTGCCACCAGCACCAGCAATCACAAGGAGCAAGTGCTTAACCCAAGTACTGCCAGCCATTAGCATTTTAAAGAGAAAGCTCCTAAGAGCAAGAATCTGCTTTAGTATCACCATTTCCATTCTGTTTTCACCAGACTAGTGAGACATTTGCCTTTAAGTGTGATTCACAATGCCAAGTTCAGAAAAAATATCTCCATAGTTACACACCTCTTTCTTGCAACAAAGTGCCAGTTCTCCCTGGCTCTGTATTTCAATTTTAAGTGCTGAAACACAATAAAAATGCCTTGTCTCAATCATCATGATAGATTCGGTTTCAGTTTGGATAACTGAAAGAGCCCAAAGGAAAGAATCTAAAAATCCAACTCGTGATGTAAAAGAAAACTTTGTGTAGAGATATATCCATCTGTAATATCAAAAGGATATTACAGAATAGGATTCAGCCTGAATTTATGTCAAAACAAGAGACATTCCAAAGGGTATATATTTGAAAATAGGAGATACAAGGCCCATACAAATATGCAAAAATAGAATCAATGAATACAATCTCTCAGTGTAAAATGTAATGCTCATAAATTATAGCACGTTTAACTCTTATATTTGCAATGTACAGAAATGAAGAGCAAGGTATTAATTTTAAAAGTGATGATGTTATATATATTCTTTCATTTACCACAAGTATGCCAATGTTATGTAAAAAATCCCTACCCTTCTTTAGAAGATATTAAAAGACATCAAACAAGAATGATTTACAGAACACAAGTCCAAATTCCTTATACAGACAGTGCACGTTAGAACATAAGCACATCCAAGGTATCAAACAGACTCGACAAGGACCCACCTGTCCAGTGCTCCTCGTTATAATGAAAAAAAGAACTGCACATCTGCTCTGCTAAATAAGATCAGAGAAGTCAGCTTGACTGGATTAATCTATCCATACAGACAATGTCATTGGTTAGAAATGCACAGCTGGGTGAGAGGTAAGCCCACAAGTTATTATTGTTTGTTATTTAACTCTTATTTCTAGAAATGGGAAATTATATCTACCTTGTGACTGTTTCACATTCTGATTTCTGCTGTTACACTCTAAAGTCATAATCACATCTAAATGTTTGATTTATAAACAATAAAGAAATGTAGGTTGCACCTGGAATTCTTCCACTGACTCATGGACTTATAAAAACATAAATTCACTTGACACAGGCGAGGTCAACAGCTGATTCCTTTTGGGACCTGTGATAATTTCGGCATCTGTTTGAAGCACTAGTAGCACCAAGTCTAGAGCTCTCCGCCACGCCTCTGTCTTGGCTGTAACATTATCATAAACTCCATGGTCAGCAAAGGGAGAAGAACCATCCCTGAGCAGATCACCTCTTCTAAACTCTTTCAATATATATGCTGAAGGAGAGCCAGAGTCAGCTGCTTTTTTCAGGTGATGATCAAGCGAGGTACACGCTTCCAACTCTGATGCAGCTTTCGCAGTGTTACACATAACCACTGAGAGATACTGCTTCCAGCCACTTGCTAATGCTTGGAGCACAACCGATTTATACTCTGTCACAGATGCTGCCAGCCAAGGATTGTGAAACTCTTTCACAGCATTTTCATTTGCTGGCTGTAAAGGCTGTTCTGCAAGCATCTGAGTGTGACTGAGGCACAAGAGCTCCACTGCACCACCACCAACGAAAACCTTCTCATCGTTTAAAGCATGATGGAGTCGATACACTAAAGTCCAGAACTGGTCTTCAATGAGCTGCATCTTTGAAGCTACAGTAGTGGTAAGCACGGCCGTGAGCAGGGGAATTCCTCGTGCTTTTATCCTGACTGGCACAAGCTCACCCAGATCCGTGGCACGCACATCGCAGGCCTTCCACAGCTCCACCTGGGCCCCGCTCCCCACACAAGAAGCATTCAGCTGGGTGAGGTACGTCACTGGCTGGGCGCTGGTGACCTCCCCAAATGCATACAGGACATCCCGAGTCACAGAACCAATTACCAGTATCCTGTTTGCTATGCATCTTGCCATCAAGTTTTCACACACATTTCCTTTGACCAAAACTAAGTTTACTTCAAAGCTGAGCAGAATATCTAACATGCTGCTTAGCCACAAGTCTCCTGCTCTGCCTTCCTGCAGCCTAGGGTGCTCCAATATGGTCCTTACATTGCATGGTCTATTAAAACCTAAGTGACGATATTGTTCAGTTAGGTCACCATCCATTAGCAGAATCTGAAGGGGTTTGTCTTCCAAGTATTTGGTAACTGTGGCTTGTTCTGGTGACACTAATGTGACAAAGCCTGGGGAGACACAAGAATAGCTTTCAGGCAGGCCCAGTACACAGCACGTCACAATTTCTGCAATATTGAACTGGGAAGAGCCACTGTGTTCTGCTCTCTCTTGTTGATATGCAACAATGCTTTGTAGCAGTTTCACGCTAGTCTCATTTCCATGGCTCAGAGCCATTGCCAGGTGTCTTAAACCGTAACATTCACATGGATCTGCTGATTGTCCTGAAAGGAATCCCCCAAAATTACCTTGCTGACTTGAAAAATGTTTTTTTCCTAGAGTGCTGAAGTATCTGCTATGCGTTAACTTTTTTTTGTTACAGCCAGATGCAATCCCACCACTTCCAGAAATCAACGATGTACTTTTGTCACCCACTGGTTTGACAAGAGAAGCTACTGAACCAAAGCTGGCCAACGATGAAACCAGGCGCTTGTTAAAATTACAATCGTCTTCTTGATGGGAACAAGAATTTATTGGAATTACTTCTGGTGTAGAAATATCTTTCTGAAAAGACAGGGAAATCTGAGGACTTAGAAGACCTTCACGTCCGATTTGGCAAGTATTGCTTTTAAAAGCGTTTGGCCTAACACTGCTAGAACACAGCTCCTTATTTACATCACGTATTGATATTTGAAGACACTGGACTCTCTCACAGCAAGAGTTCAACCCCTCAGACATCACAGATACTATTGGGGAAACAGGAACATTCTGCTGGAGGCATTCCAGTACGGCATTGCTCCATGCACCAACGAGAAACAACAGGGTACTCATCCCAGTCTTAAACTCCTTGTTTTGTGCCTGAATGGTTTCATTAAGAAGCTGTCCAGCAGCGCTAGTTAAATCCAAACTTTCCATCAGTCTAACAACAGAACAAATCAATGTGCTTTGCTCGGTGCTTTCATCCACAATGAATTTACAACATTTCATTGGCCCCAGTAATGTTCTTCCAGCCAAGGCCAAGGATGAGAGTTGCTGAAGTCCAATATGTCTTCTTGCATTCACATCCCTGAAAGCCATGGGCAGCAGGCAGCATCTGTGAACAGAATACACAGCTTATTGTCCCATCCTCACAGCACTCCAGAGCGTGTATCACCACAATCAAGAGTCTAACACTGAACACAGCTCTCCTGTGAGGCTGTCTGTACAAAACAGTTCTTCATCCTCTGTGCTCATTATGAGATAGCGACGCACAGAGTTGCTGAAATGGTACATTGCTAAAATACCACTGGAACTGTTTCTTGCTGGCAGATAGTACAGTGATGTTCATGCCAGTGGTTTCTTAAACATGAAGCAGTACAGATTCTATGGAAATACCATTTCTATTCTGATCTGGAATTTCAGTTATTTGTCTTACTTAGGGCAAAAGTTCCTTAGAGCAGCATGGACAATTATGTGCAAAACCAAAGTGCTTTGTAGAGATCCATCTTGGTACCAATAGCTATGCCACTGACTTTAACCTTCAAATCTGATTTTATTCCAATTCTATTTATTCAATTTAGCACACATCAATACTTCATTACACGTGCACGTAAAGGAATGCCACTTCTTTATACCTCACAAAGCAAACTGACAAGACTTTCAAGTTTTGATCTACCACTCAATTTTAACATGCCAAAAGTAAGTCTTCTTTCCCTTGAAATCCCTTCCACACCACACTCCTGTGGCACATCACAATAATTAAACTAAAGCTTCCTTTTATTTTTCAAATGAAAAAGTATACATACCAAGAATTAAGAAGCCTTTAGCCATATACCTTTTATGCTCAGATTCAAATAATTTATTTCACCTCCCTAAAGGTCCCTTTGCACAGCTATTCCAAATCCAAAAAACATTTTCCACCCCGCTCAATGAAAGTCCATCTGAATATTAACTCAAATGAAGACAAAGTGTGAATTCAAAAAGCAGAGTAGGCAATCAGAAATAACCTAAACTCACAGAACTAAAGTTCTAGTTTAGCCCAAACTGACAACAGAATTTCCCTGCAATTACTAGATATATCTTGAAGTACCAAAATAATAATTAACCAAGAAATTATTTTCATCTATAGTTAGCCATCATCAACAATTTAAGAAAAAGGCTCTAGATAAGCAGGTACTTTTGAATTTAAAACTGCACTGGGATCTGAAAACCTCCATACAACCTGCTGAAAGGTTTTCTAGAAATCTTTCTTGGCAATCTCTTGTGATAATGCTCTAGGTGTGCTATGTACCTACATCAGTACTTTCAGTTGTAATAATAAAAAAGCCTCTTTCTTCTTAATTGGAATCCTTAGCTTAATATCACAGGTAGTTTGTTTTGAAACAAAGAAATAAAAAAATTGGAAGTGATTAAATAATAATCACTGGATCATGGAATCCAACATGAAACATGTTTCCCCTACTCCCTCAAAAGCTCATTCCATCTGATTTCTCTTTAGGATTTACTAAGACAGTAACTTTGGTGTTTTGTTTGGGTTTTTTTGTTGTTGTGTTGGTTCTGTTTGAGTTTTTATGAGATCACTATTTCTGAATTCAAGCAGTTATCAACTAGTAATGGTCACTTCTCAACCTGTTCTTGTTTTGATAGAAAGAACAAATAACCAGTCTGTGGGTTGTCTTCCTAAAATTTAGGAAAGAGCTAAATTAGTTATGCTGAAAGGCCAAGTAATGCTCTCTCACTCCCTAGGTCCTTGGCACGTAGTTCTGGGTAGAAGGCCATGCTGCTGTTTGAATGGGAGACAACTACAGAAGGACTGGTGGGAAAGGGGTTTCCATTTCCCAGTACAATGAACTTCTTAGTCCCCAGTTGGTCCCAAACAAGGGCTCAGCTCAGCAATATCATAGAATCACAGAATGGTTTGGGTTGGAAGGGACCTTAAAGATCATCCAGTTCCAACCCCCCTGCCATCAGCAGGGACACCTTCCACTAGACCAGGTTGCTCAAAGCCGCATCCAGCCTGGCCTTGAACACTTCCAGGGAGGAGCAGCCACAGCTTCCCTGGGCAACCTGTTCCAGTGTGTGACCACCCTCACAGTAAAGAACTTCTTCCTAATATCTAATTTAAACCTCCCCTCTTCCAGTTTAGAGCCATTTCCCCTTGTTTTGTCATTAACTGCCCTTATGAAAAGTCCCTCCTCAGCTTTCTTGTAGCCCCTTCAGGTACTGGAAGGCCGCTATAAGATCTCCCCGGAGCCTTCTCTTTTCCAGGTTGAACAGCACCAAATCTTTCAGCCTGTATAATCTGTTGTCTTATTAGAATGGTGCTTTTATTTCAGTGAATGTGAAACCAAGACTGGTTATGAGACAAATTAGAGTTAGTGCAGCACTTTCTATCAAATCAACACACTTCCACCAAACCTCAATGCAGCCAAATACAAGTTGCTTAGCTAACGTTTTCTCCGAAATTTAAGTTGAAAAATCCACCCCTTATTTTCAGCTTAAACTCACACTTTAAAATTGCACCTTCATTTTGGAGACCAGCCTGTACTCCTGCAGATCTGTAAACCTGAACCAAACGGACCTAGGGCTTGGCTGCAAAACCAGATGTAGGCAGGGTACACACTCACGACAAAGAATGTTTTTATTTCACTGCTTGCACAACCTCTGGCATGGGATTTATCATTTTGTAACACTTCCACCCACCTGTTTTATGCGTGTTCTTTTGGCAAAAGCGTCACGTTACCCTATGCTGTAGGAACCAATATACACCAGACCCAAAATTCAACTTTCCATCCCTCCATCCCCTGACCTTTTACGTCTTTTTCCATCCAGTCTGTTCAGTTTATGTTACACACGTGGGTTTTAAGCATCTCAACTGAAAAACTCCTGGGATACAAAAGGTTGCCAAACACACTCACTTTGTCTTACAGCATCTCAATGACAAAGACTAAACTAATACAACAAAATTTCAGATCAGTTTTCCAACTTAAATGTATTTCTGTGACACGTTGGCAAAAAAAAGGTCTTACATGCATGTGCACATGTTTTCTTGTGCCAGCACTGATGCACAATAAATGAGAAACAGATAGAAAATGCTCTGCTTGCCACTAAACCACCAAGAGTTGAGGTACATGTCATGACTTACCTCGTCTGTTTATTAAATATATAAATGTTATATGTTTGTTTCTGGGTTAAGTAAAGATGGCCTGTTCACCTATGTCGAATTTGGTGGTAAATATCCTAATTAGGAAAAGGTAACATGTCATCTTTTCCAGTCCACATTCATCCCAACATAAGGCAGTATTCACCAGATAAAAGCACAGTCCAAAACACCCAGCACAGCCCATGGGCAAGGCTTCGGGCAACAAATGCTGCCAAAATTTGGTTTCACCTCAGTTGTACTATTGAGCAGCCAGCGAAGCAAGTCTATAGCCGGGAGCAACTAGTACTCAACCCCGTCCTGGGGCAGAAGCCAACTCGGTTACCCTGAAGTGGTATCCTGTGGGACCATGAGAAGGCATGGCTGCTGCAGCTAAGCCCCGTTAATAACTACAAACCTCTTACCTCGGGAGAGGATCCCGAGAGACTCACACTACTACTACTGCAGGAAGAGAGCGAGCGTCCCAGACGGGTGCAGCCGACCCCAAAGGCCCATGGTGCACCAGCCCCGCGTC
>NW_010303825.1:0-741 GCF_000700745.2 Antrostomus carolinensis
TTTTTTTTTTTCTTTCTCTTAAGGAATTTGTCACCAATACTGTGATCAGGTAATGTAATCAGTGCTAACAACTCAGGGATTTGCATGAAGTCCAGTCTATCTATCTGCCGTGCTTTTAGGAGTGTAGAAATTCAGTTACGCACTTGCTAAAAACAAGTACATTCATGCTATCTTTATACCAGTTTATCAGTAGGAAAAAAAAAGATTCTGTATATTTTCCAGTCTCACATTTTACCCACTCCCTATCCTGTATGTTCACTGCTGTGGTAAAACCCTTCTTTCCCTTCCTTTTTTTTTGTGAATTATAGGGAATAAAAGTACTTGCCTGGGACACATGCAACTCATGGATACAGGCAATATTCAGAGTCTTATGTATAGTAATGAAGGAGTTACTACATCCAAGGTTTCATTATCATTTGAGTAGAAAAGTCATGAAGATTGTTTTTATTCAAACTCCAAGTAATGTCTATACAATGAGCTGTGCACCACTAAACATAACCTACATGTTGAGTATAGTAATGAAGGAGTTACTACATCCAAGGTTTCATTATCATTTGAGTAGAAAAGTCATGAAGATTGTTTTTATTCAAACTCCAAGTAATGTCTATACAATGAGCTGTGCACCACTAAACATAACCTACATGTTGAGTTTCTCGTCTACCACCACTCCCAAGTCCTTCTCTTCAGAGCTGATCTCAAGCCACTCATCGCCCAGCCTGTATTTGTGCTTAGGATTGTCCC
>NW_010303825.1:843-1099 GCF_000700745.2 Antrostomus carolinensis
TTCTTAGGATTGTCCTGACCCAGGTGCAGGACCTAGCATTCGGCCTTGTTGAACTTCATGAGGTCAGCACAGACCCAACTCTCAAGCCTGTCAAAGTCCCTCTGGATGGCAATCCCATCCCTCCAGCGTGTCAACTGCACCACACAGCTTGGTGTTGTCGGCAAACTTGCTGAGGGTCCACTCAATCCGACTGTCCATGTCACTGACAAAGATCTGGAAGAACATCAGCCCCAATACCAACCCTTGAGGGACACCA
>NW_010303826.1:0-1494 GCF_000700745.2 Antrostomus carolinensis
CCAGATCATTTATAAAAGCTCTCAAGAATTTCAAAAACCCTTGGGGTGCTCAAACTACCATCACCCTGCTGCTGAATGTATATCAGGTTTTGATGTTGCTTAGATCTGCTACTGGTGCTCAGTGCAGATGTCAGTGTCGTGCTGCCACTCCCACTCCTGCAACAGACACTTCAGCCACTTCACCATCCACGACCAACACTGCTGCCACTGCACTGCCTGCGACTGACACTGGAGCCACTCCACCCCCTGTGACCAACACTACAGCCACTTCAACCCCTGCAACAGCCACAACTACAGTTACTCTAAGCCCAGCACCTGCTAAGGTTACTCAAACCTTGATGAAAAGCAACACAGATAAACCAGACAACAAACTTGTGCCAGTATCAGTCACCCCTGTACAGAAAGAGGAAATACACAAAGAAGTCAGTATGCATAGTTAAGGGATGAGGAGGAATTAGGGCTATCACAAGAACCAGAGAAAGAGGCAGAACCAGAGGTAATCACTTTATCCCTATCCCTCAGTGAGCTGTGAGACATCCAAAAGGATCTCATCTGTCATCCAGGTGAACACATTGCCACTTGGATGCTCCAATGCTGAGACAATGGGGCCAACAACATGAAAATGGATGGCAGGGAAACCAAGCAGTTGGGATCCATTGAAAATGGCATTGACAAATCAGTTGGGGGAGCAGCACAGATTCTCAACCTCTGGAAGCAACTCCTGTCAAGTGTGAAAGAAAGGTTCTACTTTAAGGGTTTTTGTAATCTAAACTATAGGGACAACATAGAGAAAGGTATCCAGTGCTTGAGAGAATTAGCTGTGCTGGAAGTGATTTATAGTAACCTGAATGATAAGCGGATACCCAAAGATCCAGATGAGGTCCTGTGCACATAAGGCATGTGGCGAAAGGTTCTAAAGAATGCATCATCATCATCATATGCTAAGTCACTGGCAGTACTGAACTTCAAAGCTGGATGAAATGGTTCACCAGCTATAGACATATAGAGACACTCTGTCTTCCGCTCTCATCTCATCTGCAGAGGAATGGCCCAACAGTTT
The DNA here is from genome assembly GCF_000700745.2 of Antrostomus carolinensis. Lineage (NCBI taxonomy): Eukaryota > Metazoa > Chordata > Aves > Caprimulgiformes > Caprimulgidae > Antrostomus > Antrostomus carolinensis. Next base: position 1,061 of record NW_010303826.1, read on the forward strand.
CAGGAATTCATGTCTGATTCCTCTTCATGTAACAAGGTGTCAGCTGATAAGAACAAGCGTTCCTCTGCCCAAGAGAATCAACACATGCCACAGGTCTCACTGTGTTTTGAATTGTGTCACCACAGACAGGACATGAGAAAGTGGGATGGCAAACCTACCTACAGGCACGTGTATGTGAGTTGCAAAGGAAACCAAATGCAAAAGCAAGTTCTCCCAAGAAAGTTGCTCCAGTTTCCAGTGGACGACTCTCCAGACAGCACAGATGGGCTTCAGATCCCTATCTACAAGATGTGAATGAAGTGAATAGGGGTCCAGCCCATGCAAGCTGCTCGAACTCATATGCTGATGGTGGGCAGTATGATCAAGATTAGAAAGACCCTGACTCCAGCCAAGTGGAGGAGGGGAACAACCGAGTTTATTGGACTGTGTGGATT
>NW_010303827.1:0-2278 GCF_000700745.2 Antrostomus carolinensis
AGGTCCCTTCCAACCCAAACCCTTCCATGATCTGTGATTTCCCGGTGACCATCACTGTGCTGGGATCACAGAGGGGAATGTATAGGGCTGTCCATGCTCTTGCCACCTGTAACCAGGGCTCCCATTGCTCTACAACACCCTCAAACCGTAGCCAGTGTCCTGGCATCGCTCCTGTCCTCACCCCAGTTTGGATCTGTTAATGGGACCCTGCAAGGTACCAAGGATCCAGAAGACAAAGCCAAGTGTGGCCGGATCCTGCTGCAAACGGGGGTTTGCCTGGAGCAGTGGACACCAGCGCCTTGTTCTGGAGCTCTCTGCAGCTCCCCAGCACCTTGCTGAAGGTGACAAAGCCAAGGCAGGGTGACACCCCAGCACCCAGCATGGCTGGGTGATCCCAGAGCAGAGAGCTCACACATTAATGATTGTTAAACTGAGGAATTTCTGTTTTCTAGACTTTATGATGAAGGAAGGGACACATATCTGTCATCCTCCAAGGAGAAACCCCACGCTCCTCTTTTCACAGCGGAGATGAATCCCCATCTCCATACAGGAGTCAGTGGGATCCGGCTTGGGAAGGGGCAAATCACCAGCTCCCGGAGCCACGTGATTTGGGGACATTCCTTGTTATTTTATTATTGGATTATGGATTATAATTTAATATTGTTATGGATTATCCCAGGAGAAATGGCCACAAAAATCCAACACAAGGCTAGAAGTTAAAATTGGTGCCCAGCACCCTGTTTTTAAACCATTTTGGGTTTTTTTAAGACTAAAAGAGATGAGTTTCTGATTTCAGAGACCTCAGGTTGGTGGTGCTGGGCTAGTTATCCTAATGAGCACAAGCACACGCCTGTCTAATCAGCGACAGGAGCCTTGGGATCCATCTTCTCCCCAACAGGGAAAGGATGTTCTTGACCAAGAAGATGTTTTCCCACTTGCAGAAGACCTCACCCCCCCCGGGATTACAGATGCACCAACATCCCCGTCACGTTTTCACGTGTGCTTGCTGTGGATTTGAGGGAAATTTCCGTCACTTCTTTCTCCTGCTGGGATGGAGAAGGGATGGAAATAGAACCAGGTTCTTTCCAGGGGCTGGAGGCGAGGTGTGAAATTTCTCATGGGCAAACAAGTGAGAGCTGCGGGGGGTGCCCAGAAAAAGGGGGACAGAAAAGATGAAGCAGGGAGGAGGAGGAGGGTGGGGAAGGGAGGAGAAAAAACACCAGCAGTTAGAGAGAAAAAAAAAATCCTCCAAAGCTGCAACCTGGTTTGAAAAGTGGTGGTGGTGGGATTTCTATGAGGGGATTGTAAAATGCACTCTCTCTTTCCCCTTTGCAGGGGCGGGGAAACCAGGGCCCCCACTCTATCTGATAGTCATTAACATCAATTAGCTTCGTTTGAAGTAGGCAACATCTTTGTCTCTTTGGGGGGAAATAAAGAAAGAAAGAAAGAAAAAAAAAACCCTTTCAGGGAGCCCATAATAACATCTGGAGTAAGGAGGGGAGAGGCTGAGCTCCAGTTCTCCACTTTCATCTCTTGTGGAGGTACTTGGAATGTTAATGCAGCCTCATTCTTTAATGGAGTTATCAGGAAATGCTTTTCACCCCCTTCCCTTTGCTCAGGGGGGATGTTTACAAAGGGCTGGGGGCTTTTTTTGTGTGTGTGTGTTTGTGTGTGATTTGTTTGTTAGGATTTTTTTTTTACCCCTCAAAGAAAATCCATCCCCCCCCCCTTTTCCTCTTTTATTTCCTAAAACAACACTAGAATAAAATTTAGGGGAAAAAAAATTAGGAATCAAGGTCCATCCTTTCATCTTGCTGAGCCTGGTGTTCAAACTGGTTTTACTGGTGGAGATGGGGTGGTGGGTCAATCTTCATGTGGGTGTTGGGGAAGGTTCCTCAGCTCTGCCTGGCTGCTGGGTGTTATATTTCCCAAGTCATTACCAGCGAGTGAAAATTTCCAGCTTTCCAACCAAAATGCATTAGCTGAGCACACAGTACTAATGGGAAACAGGACGAGTCATTAGGCGACAAATTCAGCCAAGGGAGTGAAGCCAAAGGGAAAAGTCAACCCGCTGTCTGTCCGTCTGTCTGTCCATCCTTCCCACCAGCAACATCTCACCCTAATTCCTTCTTCATCCCAACAACCACCACATAAAACTGCTCCGTTAATCACTGGGAACATCTCCAACTTCGATTTCCAGTCGAATTATTGTGGCAGTCACCACTTTTTTTATCAAGAAGGAAAAATAATTAGACAGTTTTTTTAAATAATTATAATT
>NW_010303828.1:0-224 GCF_000700745.2 Antrostomus carolinensis
GCAGGCTCCGAGCCCTTCGGCACCGGGACACGGCTGGAGACGTGGGCTCGCTCGGCGGCAGAGGACACTGTAAGTTGCTTAAGGAGTTTACTGGCTTTTTTTGGAGGGATTTTTACCGTGATTTGGGGCTGAGCCCCCCCAGGGTTGAAGGAGGAAGGTCGGTGCAGGGGGCAGTTGGAAAGAGGGGGGTTTGGGGGGACAGAGGCTGTGAGGGGCCGGTAGGG
>NW_010303829.1:0-550 GCF_000700745.2 Antrostomus carolinensis
ATGGAGCAACAACTACACATGGAGCAACAACCTGAGAGCAACAACTACAGGTGTAGCAACAACCGCACATGGAGCAACAACCACACACGGAGCAACTACTACACAGGGAGCAACAGCCTGAGAGCAACACCTACAGGTGTAGCAACAACTACAGGTGTAGCAACTACACATGGAGCAACAACCACACATGGAGCAACAACTACACATGGAGCAACAACTACAGAGAAACAACCTGAGAGCAACAATCGCACAGGTGGTAACAACTACTACAGGTGTAACAACAACCGCACACGGAGCAACAACTACACATGGAGCAACAACTACACACAGAGCAACAGCCTGAGAGCACCAGCTGCACATGGAGCAACAACCACACGTGGAGCAACAACCTGAGAGCAACAACCACACACGTAGCAACAACTATAGGTGTAGCAACAACCTGAGGGCAACAATCTGAAAGCTACAACCACACGTAGCAACAGTCACACATGTAGTAACAACCACACGTAGAGCAACAATCTGAGAGCAACAACCACACGGAGCAACAACC
>NW_010303830.1:0-2905 GCF_000700745.2 Antrostomus carolinensis
TAAATAAATATATATATGTGTACATATATATATACATATAGCCCAGATATAGCCAGTGGTGAGGCTTTGGTTTACCCCCTCCTTACATCCCCTTATTTGTGGGATGCTTCTGTTATCTTTTGAGATGAAAGGTGCCCCAGAAATGTAAACCATCAGCGAGCCTTACTCCTTTTAACGTAAAATAGTAATAATAAATAGTATCCTGCTGTTCCCCTCATCCCTCGGGGTCACAAAGCACTCCATAAATTGCACTCCAGCCTTTTGCATTCCAACTGTTGCACATACCGAGATACAGCCGTGCGTGGGATGAGACGAAACACTATCTTTGGGGCCACTGCTTATGTTACCCACAGGTTAATGAGAGTGGTTTATATTTCGCTTCACTCCCCCTTATCCCACTCTCTGATCTGCGTTGATTCGGAGGCTGAGTTCAGCCAGCAGCAGTTTATACCTTTATTTCTGTTGAGTCCATAATACCAGTCAGCACAGTGGCCCATCTCACATTCCCCTGGCTGGGGGAAAGTTGTTGACTTGGTCTTTGCTCACTAGACAATGGATCTGAGGCTTGATGAAATATTGGGTGTTCACCAATCCTACAAATGTGGCAGGGTCATTTTTATTGCTGCCTTGCTTCACTGCCCTTTCCCATGGATTTAAAACTGGTGCCTGGCCCGATGAGATGCTCGGATTTCTCTTTGGCAGACTGTGTTCCCCTCCTTCCTCAGTTTGGGTCTTTGCTCATGGAGGAGAAGTCTCAGCCATCACTAAATCATGTTTCCCTTGTCAGCCGCACCTCCTTCCCATCCAGCATCCACTCAGAAGATGAGTGTTTTGGAAGGAGGGACGAGTGTGTCTGAGCACTGATATTTCTCCATGGGGACCTCCTGGCTCCTCAGCACATCCTCTAGTTCCCTGATTGCCTTTCCTTCCTCATCCTCATGCTTTTGGCCAAGGAGAGAGCATAAACCAGTAGGTCAGATGCTGTCCTGCCACACACAGAGCAGCCTAATTTAGCCAAGATAAATTTATTTTGCAATTTCATTAGACACCCAAGACCCTTCTCTGTCACTGAACCATCCCTTTTAGAAGCACAGACTGGTTTGGGTGGGAAGAGATCTTTCAAGGCCATCTAATCCAACCCTCTCCCTGCAGTGAGCAGGGACATCTTCAACCAGATCAGTTTGCTCAGAGCCCCGTCCAACCTGACCTGGAATGTTTCCACAGATGGGGCTTCTACCACCTCTCTGGGGCTTTTTTTGTCCTCTGAAAGTGAAGGGCTAAAGATGTAGTTGAGGTTCAGCTGCAAATTGGCCTCCACAGTCTTGTTTGCTGGGGCTCAGCCAGGAGCAATATCCAAATTATCCCAGGCTGGGCTCCTGTGGGCTGGCAGCAGCCCAGGGGACCACAACCTCCATCTCAAAGGTCTAATCCAGCAGCCTGGGTTATTTTAAAGCAGACGAGTGGAAAAGCCCACAGAGATAAATGCTCAGGTAATCACACAGGTCCAAACTGTGCAACCACCTTATGTCATTAAAGCAATTTGAAAATCAATTTGATGTCTGGCAGGGAAGCCGAGTCCCTTCGACGTTCATTAGCATTCAGGTGGCAGCACTCTGCCGAAGCTGCTTTTTCTGGGAAAGCCATTAAAAAAAAATAAATTAAAGGAAGAGGAAAAAAAAAAAATTAAAATTAAGCATTAGCCATCATTTTCTCTCGTTAGAGGTAACAACAGCCCCAGCGCCAGTCTCGAACGGGGCTGGTTGATGGGTTTCTGAGAGGGGGGAAGCAGAGTGCACACCACAGAAGTGAAGTGATGATCAAATAAGAAAGCAAATGAGGCTCCCCCCTCATTTTTAACAAAGGCAGGAACGGGGCCAGTGGCAGAGTGGTTTAGCTGAACAGTTAGAAAATTGGAGGTCAAAGCCTGACATGGCTATTGATGAATCAGAGGGTGATGGAAGAAGAGTAGCAGACATTACGAGTGGGCTGCAGGGACTGAAACATGAAGGAAGATTAAAAGAAGTTAAGTACCTGGAGGTGGTGTGGCTGCGCAGCAGTGAGGTGGATGGTAATTACAGTCACCGCACGCTTCAGACTGGAGGGAGATGGAGTGAGAGAGGATCAGAATGAGGTAAAATAGGTGTAAGGCAGAGGAAGGGGTTGAAATGCAGGATGTTCTCTCCAGATGCTGAGTTTGGTCGGGTTGTGTGGTCCATCACCTGTTGGTTATCTCTTTTTGGCCATCTCATCTTGAGTTATTCTGGTTTATACTCCGGTGTTCCCAATATAGCCACAGGTCGTTAATGAAGGGATGGATTTTGCTCTACCAATGGAGGATGATCCTGTCTAAGGCAACCTCCAGTGCCTGCTACTTTAAATCAGCCTCACAGGCTTCAAGTTCAAAGCTTGAAGGAGCAAATCCTTTGAGGATCTGGTCTGCCCTTGGTAGCTCACACCATGTGGGGCTCACCAGGCAGGGTGTTGGGATGGAGCTGGCTCAGAAGTGGTGGCAGCTCCCAGGGAAGGGTTTTTCTGCTGGGAATGGTCAGGTGTCAGGCTCACATGGCAGCTTTTCTCACAGTGGTGTCACTTACTGTCTCTTGCTTGATGAGATCACCCCTTTTCCTGAAGACTTTATGAGCTTCATAACTTCTTATTATCACGCCTCCCTTTGAAATTAGAGTGGAGATGGTGCCCTGTGCAGGTGACGTACTGAAAGATGTTGATGCAAAGACTTGCAGATATTTAATTCAGCTCCAAATGAATCCCTAACCACTGTGACTGCAAAACTGTCTCTGTGGAGCTGAGTGTAGCAGCAGCTTCCTGAGTCAGATTGGGTTTATGAAAGGCAGGTCCTGCTTGACTAGCCAGATGTCCTTCTACAACATGGTCACCTGCTTAGTGG
>NW_010303831.1:0-806 GCF_000700745.2 Antrostomus carolinensis
CCTAAATTAACTCCTGTCCAATTAGTACTTAGTTATGAGTGGAAAAAAAAACCCCAAAATAATGACAAAAAATAATCTTTTTTTTTTTTTTTAATGCTATAAGTCTCCCACATAGCAAAATTAGTTGTTGCAATTGGTATCTAGATCTACTTTGTGCAAAAAAGGTAACTTCATCTAAAAAGGTGGACTTCAGAAAGTAATTTTAAAACAGTTTCTATCCTCTTGCTGCTTTAACCACCATATCCTTGTTAGTTATAGCTCTTTTTTCCCCCCTTATTCTGATAAAATGACTGCCCATGAAGGTATTTTTTGCATGCCAGAGAGAAGAGGGATTGTTGATTTGACAACATTTTGCTTTTAAATACATACACTTAAGGAATGGTCATTTTAAAACTTTTTATTTTTTACCTGTGCTTAGAGATTCACTTTTTACTATATAATGTCTGAATATTATTATTATACATGTTCAGATTGTGTTACGTTGGTTATTATGCTGATTATATCTTAATGTCAGGGTAACCCACCCCAAATTAAATTGCTATATTACAGGCTGTTAACTGAGAACTGATCCTTAACTTGCTGAAAGAACAACCTATTATCTGCTTGGCCAACTTTTTTTTTTTTTTATTATTATTTTTATTTTTTTCATTTATCCAGAGGAATAAGGCTTTTGTAAACCTGTAAAAAATTAAAGATAAAAATAAAAGATTTTAAAATCCCTCTTTTGATTGAATTCACAAAAGCAGGTGGATTCTTTAAAGTGGGATGTAGGTACGATTTTTATTTGTAAAAGTATAAATAACCCT
>NW_010303832.1:0-11236 GCF_000700745.2 Antrostomus carolinensis
AGCGGCTCCCGGTGGGGATGGCCCTGCTAACCCAGGACCCCTCTCCCTTCTGTGCAGCTCTGACCCGTCTTGCTGAAGGAAAGCTGCAGTGTGCCCAGTTCTCCTTCAGAACGGCTGAGAGGTAAGTCGGAAAACACAAGTGCCACAGAAGCGCAGAGCGACTTGCCAGTGGAGCTGTGTCTGGGGAAGCGTTCAACACGGGACGCACCAGGCGATGCCATCCCACCGGAGTCCTTAGGCACCCACCTGGGAAAGGAAGGGACAAGTTCACATTGCAGCTTCCCTACAGCACCACTACAATGGAGCTCAGCCCTAATGCACGTACCTCTAAATCGAGTCTGTTAACCAGTAACACATGAGTCTTTAGATCAAGATCATCATTCAGTAGCTGGCAGGTGGTCAACCAAGTTGTCTAGGCCACCAGAACAGTGTGTAATGTGCAAAGTATATAAAAGGCATAAGTGGAGCTGGAGGAGTTGCTCCTTTTTATGTAGGTGCTCAAGATGATCAGGATCTAGGTCCCAAGAGGGCATAAGGCAAGATTGTCCTGACTACTGCATACCTTTCTCTAGAAAGAAATCTTTATTACAGTTACTTGTATGCAAATGTGGGCAGTGCACTTAGTGTTTTGTTTCTGTCTATTGTAATGTTTATTCATATCATACTTAGAACAGGCACTACACACACATAGTCCTTCCTTTACTTGGTGGTTAATTATTCATAAAAGATTCTGACCAGCAAGATACAATTTATGAAGGATCCATCTATAATATTATGCACCAGTTACTTGAGATTATTTGAAATAACTTGCTACTTTTTTATGATAAACATGTCAGCAGTTCAGAGACAATTTTTTTTTTTCTTGTAACCTGGTGCAGCACTTGAGCTGTAGATGAAACAACAGCCACTGTTCCATTTGTCTGTAAAACAGCATTAAGTGCAGGCAGCAGAAAATAGGTGGGTAATAATTTACCATGCTTGCCTGTTTCAAATGAAAAGCACCTAAAGCCTCATAAAGAATCTAATAAATTACCTATGTTCAGCAAAATTGGTTTTGTTCTCCCTTGTTTGACCAAAACACATAAGGAGCAGCTTTAAGAATTTAATCCTCACAGCATTCTTCAGCTGACACTCCCAGCATATGTCTACTTTATTTCACCTCTGTTAAGCACACTTCTTTCAGGACAAGTATGTATTTAAATCCCTGTTTCCATGGGAGCCAAGTGCATTTATAAAATACACAATTCTATCTCTTCCATTTCATGGACTGTTTGGATTTGAGCTATTTGGGAAAGGAACAATCTGTTTTCACAAACAAGTGGGAAAAGAACAACAGAAAACATTTTAACAAAACAGAATACATCTGAAGAATCAGTTAAATGCATTGCATGTTTATATGTTAACAAGAATATCTGCAATGACTTTTTTAAAGCATGGAATAGAACCATTGTGATCATCTAATTTCACTCCCTGTATTTAAGGAAATGCCTTGGCTTGTTACTATAGCTAGAGCCAGCACATTTAGGAAAGCTTCTAAAACTTCATGCACAGTCAAGGCAAGTTCTCGCTATTAGAAATTTAAACTTTAGTGAGGTTGGGAGACAAACTCTTACTCCTGTCTTTTGTAATATCCTTGCATCTTCTGCTAAGACATGATACTGGACAGGCTTTGGTCTAGAGGGGCTACATAGTCATGCTAACTACATAGTCATGCTAACTGAGTGCTATCAACAGAGCCAAACCAAAACTTTTTCCAGAGTAATTTTTTGTTGGTGACATAGGTCACTAAAGCATTGCTGCTTTTCTGTGCTATGTATCCTGGTTGGAACATTATTTCCCAGTTAAATAATAGGAAGCATTTATTTTGATATTCTATTTCAGCCAATAGAGTTAAATTTAAAAAACAAACAAACAAAAAACCCCACCAACTTTCACAGTTTGACGTAAGCAACAGGATCTGGTCAGCTTTGAACCATAGGTCAAAGTATAACAAACCAACAGGATACTGCAGTGATCCAAGGCTAAATTATCTACTAAAATACTTTTCCTGTTACACTACCTTGTGACTGCAGTAATTAAAATGCAGATAGTCAAAGCTGGCTGTTGAGTTAACCTTCCATGTGCAGAGAGAGCAGAGCAAGCTCAGTTCACTTCAGGAAGAGACGCGTTAGGTAAGCTGCTCAAGTGAGAGTCACTACCCAGTGAGTCATGTTAGGGCTCCACCCACTAGTCCAAACATCAAGATTTCACACAGATCTTGCAACTGAGTTGCCACCAAGGTCTCTAGTTCTGTTGTATGAAAACACATTAAAAATAGAAGCTTCACCCTTCCTCAAAGCACAGAGGGAGAACAGGTTGTTCTGCTAGCCTGCTTAGAAGAGCAGCATGTCCAATTTTTTCATCATCAACTTCTTAATCCTTAGGATTAAAGCTGTGCATTTCAGATATAGATGGCATGTGTCCACAGGTTCATAAAATCACATACCAAAATGCTACTTCCTCTTTGCAGCAGATTTAAGTATTCTGCAGGAAACTTAAATGACTCAACTAACAAGGCAAACTTAGTGACCTTCCTCATCTCCTTTATTGGAAATAATCACCAAATGAATTTGTAATTCTGGCAGCAGGGATTTTTTTTTTTTTTTTTTTTTTAAGTATCGAATTGCAGATAGCAAAATAAAAAGTTTGTTATTCTCAATAATATAGAACAATTAGTCTTATCTCCACTTTCCAAGGCTTACAACCAAACACATGGTTTATCAAAGATCAGTCACTGGACATACTGGGTCAGTTTGACACAATGTACATTCTTTATGAGGAATTCAGTGTAAACCACTTCGATGTTCACAGAAGGCTTGACAAGAACTCATAACTACAGAAGATGGGAATTAGCATCAGCAAGGATAAAGAAATTGTAAGAAAGAACAAAGGCTGTGTTGAAAAGGGAATTTGTAGGATTTTGTTAAATTGGGATGGGATCAATTCCTAGTTTTTTCTCAACGGAGTGGGGCACAAAAGTTAGGAATAAGCCAATGATACCTGCTGACAAAACGGTGGGCTGTCATCAATGCTGACAATAATCCAAACCAGGAGAAATATGTGTATCTAGATTTGTTTAATTAGAAGTGTAATAATGCCAGGTCATGTGTTTAAATTAATAATTTTCTTGGCAAATTTGAGTTCAGCTGCAAATGACAGCAGGGGCAAGACATTGGGGTGCCCATTCACACTACATGACAGACACTAAGAGGCAAACAAGGAATTTATAACAGGAAAGTATTAATGTATTCTTACATTAATTGATTTATATGCTGATATGGGTATGGTCTTTACCAGTTCAAGGCAGACAGAAATTAAGTTTTAAGTGGGCAGCAAAGTGATCAAAGCATAGACAGTGCATCAGAAGGAAGGAGACAAAGCTTAACATGTTTAATAAAATGAAGGCCACAGTATGATGGCTACCTATAACAGATTATGTATAAATACCAGGCAGAGCATGAAGTAAGAACTTCAGTAAGGACACAGGACTTATATTTAGGTATATTTAAAACAGCATTTATTATATGGTTGGTCAGGATGGGAAAGAACTGAATTTGTAATTCAGGAAACCCCTTCTTAAGGTAAAGCTAATGGACACAGGGAACCAGAGAAGATGGTAGCAATGAAGTCTCTGTTAAACACACCAAATTAGCAGCATTAACTTCTACCCAGAAAAACACTTAGTATTAACTCATTTCTTCAGTCACACAAATTTAGAATGTCAAATTTCAATTGCTTTTTAGCTCAACCAGCAAACTAACAGTAACACAATACAGTCTGCAAGGACTATTCTAATCTTACCCACCACCATCACCAGAACTGTTGTGTGCAGCATCAATACTAAGTATGTCATAGCAGTCATAGGAAACTTGACTGTCGCACACTGCCTATCCACTAATATCTCTTGAAGAATCACCTAAATGTCATCTGCAAGCCTTGCAGCACAACAGAACACAGGGAAGCTAATTACCATCAGGTATCTGCAATTTCCATTGTGGTACACTGCCTTCTTTCTACTGCTGAGACCATCATCAATTCAGAAATACTGGAGTATTACCAGCTCCTTCCTGCAATTTTAAGAAGGCATTTCTGTTGGAGATAGTTCATCCTGCAGGTGTTGATTTTCATAAGTAACAGAGAGTACTTCCATGTGTTTGTGGGTTTTACGTGCACTTGCTCAAAGATACGAACAAGCACAATCTTACTGTGCTAGGAAGATGTCAGAACAAAGCGTAATGCCTGCATGCTAATTAAACAGCGGATTGTCAGAGGTCACCATGCCCACTGGAAAAACACAAGGTGTCACTGCCTCTTTGTAGTGCCAAGAGATGCTTTGCTCAAACTCCATTCCTTTGTTGAGGCCGAGATTACATGTCTGAGAAGGGTCCAAGGGCACAAGGTGGACTGAATTTACACAGTCCCCCAACTTCTCCAAGTACACAGTATACTCAAAGGGAACAAGAGAATCAATTGTAACAGTAAACTCTGCTCTGAATATTGTTACGTATATTGAGGAAAAGAAGTTTTCAAGGAGAACTTCATGCTGAGGTGAAAACCCAGTATCAGCTCAACTAAACCAGGATGCAAAAAAAAATCTTACCATCATTTGAGCAATCAAATACTTGAGAGCTAGGAGTTAGTAATGGAGCCACTTAAGCGAGGTATTCTAAAGCCTAGTACTTACCTGGAAAATATGGACATTGCCAGAAATAAACATGTAATACAGTAATGTCCAGTAAAGTTGTACTCATTCAGAGAAGCCATCTGAGAAAAGGAAAAGGCTGAACACGCCACAGAAGATTTAAAACTTTTTTTATTGTATTAGTGAGGGCACTAACATGACTAAATATGATACACAGTGTATACAGACGCATACCCAGAGAACTATCTCTCTTGACTATTTGAAGCTACACTTTGTTGAAGTTGTTTGGAACAATGTATCCTAAACAAAACAATAAAAAGGAAAAACTCCCCTAATAAATCCAGGAAGTCTGAGGTTTATAAATGAATAGCAAACTAAAGTTTGAAATCCTTGGTGATGTTTTCTTGACTCCTAAGCTTTTCCCACCAGATTTTCTATTGAACTTGATGTTTTCAGATTTCTGTAAAGGGAAACAATTAAAATAAAATACCTTTAGGAATTCCTGTCTAGATTTTCAAACTCCAGAGGAGGAATGCCTCTGTCTCCTAGGTGATAATACAGCCCAGGCTTTACAGTTAAGCAAAATGATGCGTTACATTTGTGTTTGCAATGTTGTCCTTCATATTGTCCTCCACTTCATAAGAGCGGCCACTGAAATTTGAAACCAGGCATTCAAAATTCCCCGAGTCAAAATGTGCCACTCACCCAGTAAAAAGGGACAGAATGGATGGGATCAGATACAGATATTTTTAAAAGGGCAACTTCCCCTCCCCCCCAACTCCAATCCCAAGCATTTGTCACTGTGCTGTCTGGCATACAATGGAATCTATGGACCTCTACTTTGCAATGAACCTTTCTACTGAGGAAAACATATCCTCCATCCCTTATGACATAGCATCATTAGTCTTCAGGCACTTGTAAGGACTGGCAAATTCCACAATACCTTGTCTGTATCAACGATCACAAATTGATCTTTCTTCTCTGAACTTTGCATTTTGTGCATAGCAGCTTATTAAATATTATAGCTATTCAACTTGTAGAGCATTTTAAATCTTCCTTCTTACATTTTATCAGTTTTCCTAACAGGGAATGGCAAGAGTTTACTGTAGAGGAGAACTCAGGGAAATAATATTATGCTTTCTTCCCCTGCAACTTTTTCGGTAATGGAGAGACTTATCCAGCTTTGCTGCTTGCTCTTTTCTTCCAACTATTTCACAGCTTACTTTAAAAAACACCTTGACCTGAAAATCTGTGAAAGTTAAAATGGCTGAAGTTATTAAGTTTAAAGAAGGGAAAACATTTTTATTCAGACTAATAAAAGACAAAAGCAGAGTTTAAATGCTTAATAATCACAAATAATATTTTCAGATACTGACATATTTGCTATACCTTCAGTTTTCATGTTCCTTGTCCTTGCAATTAGAACTTCAAATTTAGCATTGAGTCACTGGGGGAATTCTCCAGATTGGAACAACCAGTACAGGATCTCCAGATTTGTAACCTGAATCCCATTCTTGGATTTATCTGGCAAATCAGCCCAAAAATTATTTTGCAGAACATTGGCTTTGCAGGCTTCTCTAACATTTCAAATTCATTTACCAAAACAGATGTGAGGCATCAGAAATAGTCCTTAGTAATCAGGTGGTAGCAGTTACACTGTAGAAGAGGGACACTTTTACTCTACTAGGCAAAACCTCCTCTGTGCAGCTGAAGAGACTTCTACAGATAATGTTATTAGCCGAGACTGTAAAAAGTTACACCTCCAGCTGGTATTGGCTTGCTTTCAGCTGGAACTCATTTAACATGAAATAGGTTTTGGGGAGAAAAATGGGAAGTTTATGTTCACATAAATTTAGCAGCAGTACAGGGTCACAAACCAGGAAATCCCTATTTGACGACACCCAACTTTTAACCTCAAAATTTCATGAAGTGTAGTTTTGCTGTGCTTTTCTTCTTTCACAAAGAAGGCAACTTCAGTAGCCACACTTCTTCAGCCACAAATGCTTTTCAAGCCCTTTTAACCATGGATGCAGTTGCTAGTTTAACTCTCTGAACCCTCACTTTGAGGGGCTAATGCTATATCCTTTCCCCAAGGATCAGATATGCATAGAAACACCATAATATAAACTGACTGCACTCCTGTACTCTGCCAGTACCCAGCTGAAGAAGGGCATGTACACAGCAGCACTAATAAGCCAGTGACTACACTGTAGTCCTCCATGGAAAAGCAAATTATGTGCAACACAAGAAGCTACACTTTCAGTGTGCTTTAACACTTGGCAAAAAAGCCTGCAAAGAAGTGTGCAGAATTGGAGTTGACTTGCATCCAACTCTAGTTTTCTTTCCTGATGTGATGTTATCCCCCCTTTCTTTCAAAAGGGGATTCATTATACAATAAATGAGGACAGTTTTTTCTGGACAAAAGCCATTCTTGCCATTGCAATGGAATTTTTATTTCAAATATATTCTTACAACAAAGCTGCATTTTGTTGTACAAGTAGACAAACCCAGGAGACAAAAGATTCACATATTCCATTTTAAAATATTGGGCTCAGCTGAACTGCAGCTGTTCCCATTCATATCCTAAACCATGTTAGGGATTTTTCAGGGCAATGGAAATAAAGATGTAAACTAAGTCATCTAGGTAATTAAATTACGGTCCAAGGAAATTTGTAACACCACCATAGAAAAGTGTATCATCTGCTCATTCTTCAGGCTCTCTGAAGTGTAGGGTGGCAGAAGTTTCTTTATAAACTCAGAAGTTTTTCATTGAGGGCAATCTGTGACTGAGTGAGGTTTGCCAAGTAGGTAACCATCAGTAGGTCCTAAGAGGGGAAAAAAACCCAACAAACAACAAATCAGTAATCAGAAATATTAACGAAGATGGTAGCCTGTTGGGGAGTTGATTTTTTTAACACATGTAAAGCAGTTTACAATCAGCTACTAGAAATATTGTTAGACCTGAAAGTCCTACCCTGAGGAATGCTCCCCTCGCAGGAAGAAGGTCTTGGTATTCCCAGAATATGAAACACTGCTTGTGAAATTTTAACTCTGAGTTCACCCATGTTAACCAGGCAAGTCAAAGGGTATAAGCAAAATTAAAAATTAGTTCTGGTCTTGCAGACTGCGGGCGAACAACACATTCAGAAACTTAAGCTTTCGCTTTCTAAAAATCTGTTACAGAAACAAGCTAGCACACCAAAACCTTGTTCACGTCCTAAGCGTTACGCAAGGAGACACAACCTCAGCTCAGGCAAATGAAGCTGGCAAGTCACTGGCTGTCCTTGAAATCCATACTGCTTTAAGCTTGGTAATTCATATTGTCCAATCATTCTAAAAGAAGAATTGGTGCTGGCTTTCAGGTTACTTGCATAATTCCTAAAACTTATCCTCTCATTTGCATATGGTGAGCTCCTTTTCCACCTTCAGCTCTTAAAATATCAAATTACTGACAGGAAAGGGCTGTATTTTCTGTATTAACATGTTTGTATAAGAAGATCACACTTGTATGTTTTGATCACAGACAAGCCTGATTATGACAAATTTGAAAAATTGCTGACAATACACTGAAAAAAAAGATGATGAACTTACATTGATATTGCTGTTCAACATTGTCTCAAAGTCCTCTGGTGGAATCTTTGGCACCTGGTTAATAAGATCCATCAGGAATCGCCCAACAGTGTTGTCAGCAGCCACTTTGCCAGACTAAGCATAAGAAACATACACTTCAATGTGAGTAAAATTCAGTAAGTTTATGGCCCAGAAAGAGAATATATAAAAAGAAAAACAAGGTGCACATCAACCTTATCGGCTGACTTATAAGAAGCTGGCCTTACCAATACATCTTCTGCATACTGGAGCACCATGGTCAGGGTATCCTGAATCCTGGCTGACGCTGACCCCACCTGCTGTAAGTCACTGGACAAGCCAATCACTCGATTAGGGCTAAAACAAGTCTTCATGATAAGATCCACTGAAAGCGAAAGGAAGATCAGTGAAAAAACCTGACTGCCACAGAAAACAGTTTAAATCCTTAACTTCTTCAAAATTTTTACAACAGCTTCAGCAAGAGAGTCCAATTCCCAGTAGAATGGCAATTTTACCAGCGTTAAAAAAGCATCCAAACAGTATCACAACAGCTATAACCAAAATAGGAAGAAAACATTCACCTCCTATCCGCTCTGTATCATAATAAACATATTTCACTGTTAGAGGTGTGAACATCACGCCCATAGTTTTACCAGGGACTCCCATTGGGGCACTAGAAAAAAAAAGAATGACAAAACATTTTCGGCATGGACACATTAAGGGAGGAAGTAATAGATTTCCATCTCAATGATCCGTTAGCACTGAACTGTGAACATGAGTAGGTTACTCATTCTCACTAAAATCAGCAGTATTAAGACCACAGATAAACTGAGGACAGGAAATCAGTCCTGGCATACTATTAATTCCTCATTTTCATCCAAGAATCCCGTGAAACGTCACAAAGACGTTCAGAACACTGTTATTTAAGTCACAATTCCCCACTCCAACAAGGTACCAGCTTATGAAAGGTTAGATCTTTCAACTGGATGGTCAAGACATTCCAATGGGAAGTAAACCATGATCCCTGGCTCGATGCTGTGTTTTAGCTACTGCACAACATCATCCAAAATAGGACAGTGCAGCCAACTCCATTTCTCCTTAACCTGATGTGGTCTCTCTCAGTAACTCAGACAGCTCCCCTCCCAGAAATGCAGCCTCCCAGAGTACCTGACATAGGCTTTAATGCTCATGCGTGAATTCTGGAGACTTGTGTCCACAGTGAGGTGGATTGGATTGTGCGCTTCCCGGCTGTAATACTCGTGGATCAGGACAGAGTGTTCCGTGATGTCATGACCTGTTGCGTACCTTCAAAAGAGCACGGGTTGAGGAGACATTCGTCCACATTGAAATGCCCAGTGTTTAGTACTGTTGGTATTTAACAGGTTTGGATCCTCAAACCCTGATTTCCAAACACTGAACTGCAGAAGCACATTAAATACAAGTGTTTAACTAGGGAATTTGTAGTTTTATGTCCAGCTGTCCTAGAACTGTATGAATCAGAGGCTGAGCACACATATGCCTGAAACATGCACAGGGCCCATGTTGTAGTACCAGCCATAATGAGCATCAGACACCAAAGATTCCGTTATCTGCCACCATGCTCTGGACCAACTCTTTACTTCTGTGTAAGCCAAAACATGCCAAACAAAGTTGGACCACCCAAGTAGATCTTCCACAAATCAAACATCTCTCTGCAGGAGGTATAACTCGTTAATCTAGCTCCTTTAACTGCTCTGCAATTAGCTTCTCACATACACAGGAAAACTCCTGTCATTAGAACTGCACTTTGCTGTGCCATTAGAAGGTTGTTGAGGAAGTTTGCTCCGAAGGAACAGAACTAAGTTATCTGTAGGATCAGAGAAGCATGAAAAGACTAATACAGCTATCTATCCACACAGACTCAGTTCCCCTAACACCCTACTGATCTTGCCTGGCATCCCACACAGAAGTACTTCCACCTTTTCTCAGCAGAGAATTTCTGCATGCTCAAGCTGTTAACACTGATCCCTCCTGATGTCTTTGCTACTTGAAACTACTCTTTCATGTTCTCCTCTCTTTCTAACCAAGCATCTTCTGTGGTGCAGGTTGTATCACAGGTGGCCAAGTTCTTCTAACAATGCCATGCAAGCATTCTCTAACTTGTCACTCCTCAGAGGATTACAGAATAGCAGGGGTTGGAAGGGACCTCTGGAGATCATCTAGTCCAACCCCCCTGCCAAAGCAGATACATCTACAGCAAAGTTGCACAGGACTGCATCCAGGCAGGTTTTGAATATCTCCAGAGAAGGAGACTCCATAACCTCTCTGGGCAGCCTGTTCCAGTGCTCTGTCACACTCACAGTAAATAATTTTTCCTCATGTTTA
This sequence comes from Antrostomus carolinensis, assembly GCF_000700745.2. Classification (NCBI taxonomy): domain Eukaryota; kingdom Metazoa; phylum Chordata; class Aves; order Caprimulgiformes; family Caprimulgidae; genus Antrostomus; species Antrostomus carolinensis. Next base: position 10,634 of record NW_010303832.1, read on the forward strand.
AGTGGAATGTCCTGTGTTCCAGCTTTTGCCTGTTGCCCCTTGTCCTGTCACTGAGCACCACTGAAAAGTCTGGCCTCATCCTTCTGACACCTGTAAACATTAATAACATCCCCTCTCAGTCTTCAGTCTTCTCTAGGTGATAACTTTCAGTGATACCTTTTCTAGATATAAACAAAAACAAACCCTCCAAGTCTCTGATATTGTCTCTTCATATTATGAATTGCGGGAGTTTTACAACTGAGTGTATAACAAGAGTTGCCAGATCCCACTGTCACAAGCGTCAGTGCTTTTGCTTCTCAACCTGTGACAAAGGAGAATTATGTATTTCAAGTAATTTAAGGGACAAACACTACTGCTTGCATGTTCCTGCGGAAGGAGCACTTACCATCCCAAGATGATCTCACTAGGAGACACCTTCTTGTGCAACTCGTACATGTTTTTGGCAAATTCCATATCGACTGCCACCTGAGAAACGGGACAGGAGCAGGTCAGCGGGTCACAGGGATGCGTACCCCTTCGCGGAGGACAACACGGGCACAAGCCCCAGCGCCGACACCCGAGGGAGCGCAGGGGCCGCACCGCCGGGACCCGCCGCCCGCTCTG
>NW_010303833.1:0-1805 GCF_000700745.2 Antrostomus carolinensis
TTATATTATAATTATATAATTATAATAATATGCAAAAGAAGTGATACCCAGTGCAACTGCTCACCAACCGCTGACTAAGCCCATCCCGCTCCCAGATAACGATCTCATAAGAGCAACAATCCCGAACAAAAACTGCAATCCTGGAAGAGCAAGAGCCCAAGGGAAAGTCAGAGAGAGCCAAGAGAGGAAGAGATCCTCACTAATATAGTGGACATGATGTGATATGATATAGAATATCCCATTGGCATATCCGAACTCCAATTTAAATTATTAATTTAAATATTCCTTGCTCTCTTAGGTCTTGCACTTGTAGACTAATAAAACATGAAGTCCTTCACTTTCAGCAACAAAAATGCAAAACACTGGTATGTTCTCGTTGTCTCTATCATAACAAATCCCAGGCTGAAAGCAAAATGTGGCACTATTCTAGTTGCTAAAAAGAAACCCAGCTCTGTCCCAGCTAAAAACCAGGACAGACTCTGAACTGGTAGGTGGACCAGTCACTATGCTGCCATCAAGGAGGATTTAGACAGACTGGACAAATGGATCAACAGGAGCCACAGGAGGTCCTCAATGGGAGGCCCTGTACCTGGTAAGAAAGAATCCCTGGCAGCAGTACAGGGTAGGTAGGTTCTGATTGCCTGGGAAGCAGGTCTGCTCAAAAGACCCCAGGGTCTTGCCAAACAGCAAGCTATCATGACCCAGTAGCATACTCTGGCAGCAAGGAAGGCCAAGAGCCTCCTGTGCTTTATTAACAGAAACACAGCCAGTACATCAAAGGAAAATACTCCTTTTCTTTAGTCAGTTCTCATTAGACTGCATCTGGAATAACTGTGTCTAAATTTTGGTCACAAACAGAAAAAAAAAAAACAATAGTATAGGGAGAGTTCAGTGGAGAGCCACTACACTGGTTAGGACACTTGCTCTGTGAAGAGAGGCTGCTTCAGCCTGGAGAAAGGATGACTACAGTGAAACCTCAGAGAAGGTAGTGAGCACCCAAGGAGAGGTAATCATAATGCAATTAGGATCTTTGCAGGGGTTTCTAATGGGAGAGAGACAATAGGCATAATTTCAAATAAGAAAAGTTCAGACTGGATATAAAAACTTCTAATGAGCACAGTCAAACCGTAGGACCTTAGTACAGCTTGCCTAGAGAGTCTGTGCAGCCTCCAGCCGTGAGCAACCTGGTCCAACTTAATGACTGACTGCTTAGAGTAAAAGGTAGGACAAATGGCCTCCAGTGGTCCATTCACCTTAAATTATTGTATGATTCTAGAGATTTGCACAGAAAGCATTACAGAAAAATACTGTAAGTAATGCTTAGTTTACAATCAGGACTGAAAAATTGTCCTTTGCTTATAGTACTATATAAAAGTATTCTCAGGGTTGATAGTGCACCAACAGACCTTAAGTGCCCTGAACAACCTCACATGGGACTCCTGTGTAAGCACAGACCTGGGCCTTCAATCCCAGCCTGAGTTATTTTGTAGGTGAAATGTACAGATTCCTTATATATTGCATGAATTCCATGGGTTATAGAACAGCAGTAGCCAAAGCCAATTTCAAATACTCTACAATGATTGCTACTTTCATCAGTGGATACTAAGATCTCTCACTTCAAATTCAAAGAAGATTCATAAGTAGGGCAGAACAGAGATAAGGTTTAGCTTAATTCAAGTAGCTTATTTATTATATGGATAGGTACCTTCACTTTTCTTCTCATAATTACCTGCATTACACTGATAATCAGGTATACAGAGAAAATGGTAGAATTAATGCCATCCAGAGGGACCTTGACAGGCTTG
>NW_010303834.1:0-2012 GCF_000700745.2 Antrostomus carolinensis
AAAGGGAATATGAAGAGAGAAGAGAGTAGTGGATCTGCTGCAAAGCACAGAAGGGACTACCTGAGACAGTGACCTCAGGAGTTGTTCAGAAGGAAGAAGGGGATAATAAAATAGTATGAGTTTCACTGGCTGGTATGGAATAAAACAAGGGTTTGAAGATGCAGGAGGTATAGTGAGATAAAGGATGAGGAGCAGCAAAACACTTGACCCTAAGTGGCAAAGCTGGTTGCTGGATGCTAAGAGATGTTGGCATGTATTTGGTCTTTGGAACTGTTCTAGAGGAAAATTTACATGTTAAGATTTTATAGTACTGAAAAGAGTATTTTTGTTACAGTGTATTTTTAGTTAATTGTATATTGATTTCCTTTTTATTCCAGAGTAAAGATTAAGAGACAATTGACAGTTTGCTTAAATTACTAACTTCTGTAACTGCTAAATTTTCCAAAGAGGAAAATCCTAATGGAATATTCTCTGTGTGTGTATCTGAAGGACAGGTGGGATTTTTTCATCATCTATAAAACTACTCTAACATATAACTCATCTAACCACACTTGTTGATGACAGCAGTCTAGTGCATGCTTATGCCGAATAATATCACACTCCAGTGCGTACCAGTGACACCATTACAATAGCGGAATCAGTTGCTCAGTGCCTTCTGAGGACAGCTCAGGGGTGGACCTACAATGAGTTATTTTCAGTTTGTTCCTTCAATTAGTTACCTCTTAATTAGAATCAGTGAATTATAGGGGTTTGAAAAGAACTTTAAGATCATTGAGTCCAACCATAAACCCAACACTGCCAATTCCACCTCTAAACCACGTCCCTAAGCACCTCGTCTACCTGACTTTTAAATACCACCAGGGAAGGTGACTCCACCACCTCCCTGGGCAGCCTGTTCCAATGCTTGACTACCCTTTTGATGAATAATTTTTTTCCTAATATCCAATCTAAACCTCCCCTGGCACAACTTGAGCCCATTTCCTCTTGTCCTATCACTTGTTCCTTGGTTGAACAGATCCACCCCCACCTTTCTACGCCCTCCTTTCAGGGAGCTGGAGAGAGCCAGAAGGTCTCCCCTCAGCCTCCTTTTCTCCAGGTTAAACAACTCCAGTTCCCTTAGCCACTCCTCATAAGACGTGCTCTCCATGCCCTTCAACAGCTTTGTTGCCTTTCTCTGGACCTGCTCCAGCACCTGAATATCTTTCCTGTAGTGAAGGGACCCAAAACTGAAGGCAGTACTCGAGGTGTGGTCTCACCAGTACCAACTACAGGGGAGTATCACTTCCCTAGTCCTGCTGGCCACATTATTTTTGATACAAAACAGGATGCTATTGGGCTTCTTGGCCACCTGGGCACACTGCTGGCTCATGTTCAGCCATCTATTAACCAATACCCCCAAGTTCTTTTCTGCCGGGCAGTTCTCTAGCCACTATTGACTGGTTACATATTTTTTCCTCTACTCTTTCATCTCAGATACATCCATCTGAATTACTTTCTGTGTTATTTTGCTGTAAGTTTCTGTGTGTTACTAAAATGTAGCAATAAACATGCTATGGAGGTTGATATTTTTGTTGGGTGTAACATTGGGCGAATGCACTCTGCAACCAAGCTTCCCTAAGGCTGACAGACAGGTTTCAGGCCAACTCTTTCAAGACACAGAAACAACCATTAAACTTCCAGGGTTTTTGTTGTTGTCTTTCTAATATATTTTATTGAATGAAATGTGGCTGCATTATGCTTTGTGCCACTTTAAAATACTTAGTCAGAGATAATTCCTTCCCAAGGAGCCTGCAATCTGAGGACACAAGATGAACACACACAGAGGCAAGGACAGGAGCTTATTATCCTTTTAGTGATGAGGTTTTGAGGTTTTCAGTAGAAAAGGTCAGCCTCTTTCAGGGGTGACTCAGCCAAGCTTAGATCTGAGTCACTTCTCATGCCCATCTCTCTCTGTGGAACACAGAAGCCAAAGGTGATGTGGTTCCTCCTGTAGACACCTCCAGATCATAGAA
>NW_010303835.1:0-3027 GCF_000700745.2 Antrostomus carolinensis
TGGGAGGATGGGGGTGGGCAGGGTGACAGCAGTCCTATATTTAGGCATCTGGGTGGGCATCTGTGTTGGACTGGTTTACATTATCCAACTTTATCCCCCTGGGAAACTTTATCTGTGGAGAAAGGGAAATTCTTTTCAGCCACCAAAGTTTTTCACAATATCGTGATCTGACTCATTATTATTTTTCTTTTTTTTAAAGAAACTCCATCTCCAAGTGTTACTTTGTTTAACTGGAATGGAAATTATCTTCAAGCCTAAGTGGAGGCATCCTGCTCCTCTTGGCAAACCTGTCACGTGGCTGCTTCCTAAAGCTGTGCTGGGTTTCTAAAATTAGTGTTCCCTGCCGGATACGGAGCGATTAGGTCTGTTAATAGGTGATGGTGACTAAGGAGGTGTCACACTTTAATCCCCTAAAGAAATGCCTGGCTGTAATGGGCCTGATCCGGAGGTGTGCTTGGGAGCTGTAATTTCTGTGGTCCATGTTACGTATTTTCAGACCTCTCACCACACACCTCCTTTGCCTGAGACACTCAAACCTTCCTGCCCTGGTGGGCTGTGATCCAGGGAGCTGGAGCTACCCAAATCTGGGGAAAAAACACCAAGAAATCCTGGAGCAAAGAGGCAGAAGGGACTTTCCACTGATGCCAGATGCTCAGGTGAACCTGCAATTGGAACATCCTCAAATTGGCACCTCCAGCAAAGACTTGGCGAGTGTCCCCCATTAAAAGGCTGTTCCAGTTGCTCTAAAGGTCATGCATTAAATTAGCATCTAACTGTGCAGCTTAGCTCTAATTAAAAAAAAAAAAAGAAAAAAAATAATTAAAAAAAAGGCAGAAGTCTCCCTGCTTTCCCCCAGGCTCACTTGAGACAACTGCCTTGGAATAGGAGAATGATAGACAGCTCATGCCAGATGAATGTTACATGATAAATGATTTCCCTGTTTCCCCTGGAGATTGATGTTTTCCCCCCTCAGGCACCAGCTCCCAGCAGTGGTTCAGCTCCTCTCATTCATTCTCAGGCATTTCCACGTGTGAGCATTCAACAGAAATCACTGTTTCCAGAGCAAACATATATATATATTCTTTTGCTTTCCTGCAAGCTCCAGATATTCAAAACCAATGACCCAAAAAAGAAAAAAGAAAGATATTTAAAATACAAGCTCACTGGCTCGGAGCAGGGTGGCAGGGCTGGGGCAGGAACAGCCACTCCATCCTGTCTCCTTCTGTTGAGGTAACTCTCCTGCCATGCTTTTAGGATATTTTTTTTTTCCAGGTCAGTGACTGCTCTGGAATTTTGGATAGCGTAAAAAGTAAATTTAATGCTGTTTGTACGACAGTTAAAAATTAAAAGGATCAGAAAGGCTGTTAAAGTGGCAGGAGGTTGTTAGCTGGAGTCAGGAGGGTGTGGAGAAGGCAGAGCTTTGGGGGGACAGGGCTGGGGGACGATAGCCACGAATAGGTGATAACAGTTGTGTTGGGTCGATGGAGCCAAGTACTGGCCCTCAACAGCCGTGGGCGAGCGGGACCCTGCACCTAAAGAGGTCAAACGTGGTCTGTGCAATCCCTGCCTTGGGGTAGTTAATGTCTTACAGCAGGATGGGCCAGCATCCAAGGAAAACACACGGTGTAAATGCTGTACAGCACCTGGGCAGCCTCTGCACCGGGGACGGGAGGTCACAGCCTTCACCAGGGCCTGGGACACGTCTGTACCCTCTCTTGGGTGGCTTTTTGGCAGTTTGATGGAAGGTCTGTGCCTCAGTCACTGTAACTGGCCCTGGAGTGGTCATATTTAGTGACCTGAAGTAGTTTGACTTCTCTAATATAAAGATGTATTTTTCTTCCTGATGTTGGATGATGAAGCATCTTTTCCTTGTGAAGTGGCCAAACTTTGCTGCAGGTGACATCCCCACGGAGCTTAGCTGGGGAGTGGTGTACCCTGTGGTTTGGTGGGACTTGAGCATTTCCTCACTTTGTATACGGAGGTGCCAGCAGATCAGGGGAAAGGCAGCAGGACACGAGGCAGGAACGCTGCCCTTGCTGGGGCATTGCAGCAAGAAACACAGGTTTCTCCAGGGAGAAGGTGTGGGAGCAATTGTTGCTCTGACTGAGGTATGCTGGTACCTCTCCCCATCTGCAGGAGTGTGCCCGAATGGGGACATGTGCCTGGCTGGCACCTCTGCCATGCCAGTGCCCACAAGTGCCGGATTCCAGTGGGAGTCTGATCCCTTCCCAGGGATCCCACCGTTCTGGGACAGCAGACTGTGGTCCTTGGGTGCCTGACTGTCTCCTTTCTCCCCCGTGCAGACTGCAGATACACGTGTCACCCCCCATCTGCAGGAGTGTGCCCGAATGGGGACATGTGCCTGGCTGGCACCTCTGCCATGCCAGTGCCCACAAGTGCCGGATTCCAGTGGGAGTCTGATCCCTTCCCAGGGATCCCACCGTTCTGGGACAGCAGACTGTGGTCCTTGGGTGCCTGACTGTCTCCTTTCTCCCCCGTGCAGACTGCAGATACACGTGTCACCAGGAGTGCCGCAGCCTCATCCAGCTGGACTGTCGCCGGCCGGACCAGCTCTCACCTGAGAGCACCCTCCTGCCACCCCACAGCCAGGTACACTGGGGAGTGGGGCCTGGGGGGGGCCCACAGCCTCCCCGTGACCAAGAGCATCCTTCAGAGACCTGGTATCTTGCTCCTGAAGGGTTTTACAAGGGGGAGGTCTTGTCAGAGAGGTCAGCTCATCGAGTGTCCACTAACGAGTTGCCTGTGTTCCATCTTCTGGGTCCATCTGGGCTATGTGCCTGCCTGGGGCTGTGACAGGGTGTGACAGGGGCTGAGTGTGGGCATCCCCCTCGCTGTAAACGCGTGTGGGGAGCGATGTCGTGTTTAAACACTGCTGTCAAGCAGAGCGGGAGGGGAGTGATGCTCTCTGGGGACATGATGAAGGGGCTGGAGCATCTTTCTTATGAGGAAAGACTGAGAGAGCTGGGGCTGTGCAGCCTGGAGAAGAGCAGACTGAGAGGGGACCTT
>NW_010303835.1:3308-12852 GCF_000700745.2 Antrostomus carolinensis
CTCCTGAGGTCCCTTCCAACCCCACCATTCTGTGATACTGGCCGTGTCCAGGTGCCTGTGAAGGAGTGTCCATACTGGTGTTAAACTGTGTCCCAGCACCAGGTGCAAAGTGTTTGAGAAGAAGCAGCAAAGGTCCATTTCTCCTTCATCTTGGCAGAGTGTGAGCATGGGATTTTGCAAGAATCTCCAGCCTAATAGCCTTGATTTAAGAGTTTCAATACTCCTGAGGGATTGAGACTCTCCAATCTGTATTAGGGATGTGCAGTAATCCCCGGGGCCACTCCGGGAGGTTTTTTTAGCTCTTTGCTTAATCCCCCCTGAGGGTCCTGTGGTGTCTGTGATGCCAGCGTGGGTGTCTGCTGGGACAGGGCACAGGGAGACTGGACGATGCCACGCAAGTTGAGATGTAAGATACTTCATGCTGGGAGCTTAAAACATTGCCTAGAAACCTGCCTGGAGGGGATTTGACAGGCACAGAGCCTCTGCAATCTCTAGAGGCTTTTTAAAAACTGTATTCTCTCCTTTATTATAACTGTGCATTTATGTTCCTCTTTGTGGAGGACCTTGATGCTCTTGTGCAAAGTTAGAAATGGAAACATGCACTTTTTTAAAAGAAGATGTGGGGTTGCTGTTGGGTGCATGAGGAGCTGGCGGTGGGGTTTGGTTGTCATCTGTGCTTTGCTGTGCAAGGTCTCTGGAGCCAGGAGCTCCTGTTTTGGGCTCTGAAATGTTTCTGTGCTCCTGGGAGGAAAATACCAGGTAGTTGCTGCTCAGATGAAAATGGTCAGGAAGGAACCTGAAGTTAGATGAGATTTATCTTACAAGTTGTGCATTACAAAGGGACTCTGGATGGATTCTTCACTGAGCCTTGAGGTATTTGAATAAGGGTGTGAAACCAGATCTGTGTGTTTACTTCTCCTTCAGATGTGGTCAGGCTTCCCCGGGCAGCATGGGAAAAGCTTGATTTTTAGAAAAATTAGAAAGGCTTGTTTCTTCTTTAGGGTGATAAGAGCAGCCAGGGGTTATTGATGGTCCTAATAATAAACACGGAGCCTGCGCTTCGTGGCAATTCATCACTTTGACACGTCTCCGGTGTGATCACAGGGAGGGGGAGGCGTTTTGTGCCGAGGAAACAAAAGTCTGTCCAATTACAGCAACAAACAGAAATCCATAAACCCATCCCGAGGTCCTGGTTGGGGATCACACCTCTGAACCCTCCTCACGGTAAAGCTCTGTCTGGAGTCTCGTTACCTGTGCTGGGGAAGGCTGCGAGGCTGGGGAGGTGCATGGGCTGGTTTGAGGGTGAATGAGGGTAAATCATTGTGATAAAGCTCCCTTCTCGTTTGTGGATAATGGATCATCAGGGAAAAAAATAATCTTCAAGTTTACTTCAGCTGAGCCCATAAAGCTGAGCACACAGCCATGTTCCTGGTGTGTTTCTGTGGGCCGAGCAGGTTTTGCTGCTTGAAAGAAGGAGGATGAAGGGAAAACAGTGTCAGGATTCCAGAAAGAGACTCCGAGGGTGCCTGAATACACAGGGGAAGTAAGAGAGGATTGCTCACTGAGAACACAAGAAGCTGAAATTAATAGCTGGCATAGTTGGAACTCATTAAATAGTATTATCAAATGTAAGCAAACTAGAAGCATCAGAGAAATAACTACTTTAATATCACATAGTTAAGTACTGTTACCATGTCACACCAGGCTTTAATAATTTGGGCTTTGATCCAGCAAAGTACTTGAGTGCATTACATTTGGGTCCCAGATTAGCCTCCCTGGGTGAAATCCAGACTCTGCTGAAGGTGACAGAGCTGCTCTCAGTAGCACCAGGAGTTTGGCTCCTGGTTTTGGCAGAGCTGGTCATACACTTCCCACCTGCAAACTGGTGCAGGTCACTGGTGAGCGGGTTCTCTGGGGGGTCTTGTGCAGGTAATCATTAACTGGAGCTGCTGTTGAACCAATGGGTCAAAATTACTTGGGTTTTTTGATTTGGTTGTTGTTTTTTTTTTTTTATGGAGCTGATCTCCCAAGCAGGTGGAAAAGCGAGGGCTCCTTGGAGAAGCTCATGGAGCAAGGCAGTGGGAGCACATCCAGCTTCACACGGGGCTCTGCAAAGCTGCTGCACCCCGTTTCCACTGCGAAATGCTCAGGGCTGAGGCTTCAGCAAAGACTCGATGCCTGTGCCATTCATTGGCCCAACCTCACTTTCTGCTCATGTTGCACACTCAATTTAAGCCTCTTTCTCTGCTAAATATAGCCTGGTGAAGCTGGGGAGGTTTGTGCCTCTGCAGAAGTACGCGTGCTGCTAAGAGGATAGCTTATTTATTTGCCGCGTTACCAGTTGCTTTGTAAATGTGCCATTTGGATTCTTGCCTTCCTCTTTGAGATGCAGATGTTGCATCCTCCTGCTAGTCTTTGCGTTGACATCCCGGTTTGTATTCAGGGATGCTGCTGGCTGAGGGGTACGGAGCTATCAAAGGCTCGTCACAATTTATGTCCTTCAGCTAACAGATACAGATGGAAGGGTATGAAACGCCGTCTGCAACCTATCAAGAGGGGAAGAGGTTTTCAGGTGTGGATGGTAGCTTGTGTGAAGATCTTGGAGCTCTTTTGGATCAAAGGAGCCCTGTGACCTGAAGAAGTGAGTGATAGCCCCATTTTCTGGGGGTGGTTTGCTGATGGTCCTACTGCAGATGGTCAAGTTGGAGAGTAGAGCCAAGGCTGCTCCCCGCACTTGCTGGCCGGGTGTAAAAATAACCCCTAGTGATGGTGAGAGTGGTGCCTTGAAAAGGACCTGGAGAAATTCACAGAGAGTGAATTGGTGTTATATCCTTCTGGTGTTAAACTTCCTGCACTCTTCTTGTGAACATCTCCCATGATTTTGTAGCTCTCCATCATGTCTAGGTTCTCTCTAGTCCTTCCTTTCCAGATCCAGGCTGGCCCCACGCTTGGAAACCTCCCTGTAGCTCTACTCTGCCCTGCCCTTCATGGTTCCTTTTGCAATTCTTTATTCTTTGGATGGGCTGGTCGGGTCTTGCATGAAATATTTGAAGTGTGGGCATAGGGTGGATTTATTCAGGGGCATGATGCTCTCAGGCCTTGTTCCCTCTTTCTTTCCTGAAGGACGGTGGAGAATCGTTAGCATGTATGCTAATGCTGCATTGACTAAGCAGAGTCCTTCTAACACGGTGTGTCAGGCTTTTCTTTAGTCCCCTCAACCTGCTCATGAGTACACACCGGGTTTCAGGTGGGTGGAGAGAGCCCGTGCTGGGATGTCCTGTATCCCCAGGGATGCACAGCCCCTCACCAGAGCTCCCTACAGAGAGGGGGATGATAGCAGAGCCCTCCTCCTGCCCAGCTCTCCAGAAATACCTGTGATCTTCACCAAGGAGGGAGGTCCTTTTTCCAAGCTGCTTTTTCCCAGCATTTTTCCCAGCTGCTTCAAAAGCTGCTGGGTAAATACAGGGTGTTAGTGGGATGGTGGGGTCTGGAGGGACTGGGGGAGCTGGGGATGGAGGAGGCAGCGCTGGGGATGGATCTGTGCCTGGCTGGGTTTCCGCAGGGCTGCAGGAGGAGAGGGGAGCAGGGATGATGCTGTTGCTCTGAGGCTCTTTCCGAGGCCAACCCAGCATTTTAATCAGTCTGGAGCAAATGCTTCTTGCAAATTCAGGAGCTGAATGGCATTTTCCTGGGTTGCAATCGAGTGCCAGTGCTGCTGAAATCACTCCCGCTGCTCTAAAATTAGCTGCAGAGCGGGGAGGCACCCACTGCCAACTGGAGTGGGATGGCCAGGGGCTCCTGGCACCCCCGAGGAGGGTCCAGGGCCACATCCTCACTAGCCTCCCCCTTTCCCACCACCTTTGGGCAGCGTGGTCAGGCTCGGTCCAGCCTGGGTTTGCTTCCCTGAGACAGCAGATGTGACACAGCTCTTGGGGATGCACTAACAGGGAAGGAGTGAGAAGCCAGTCCACTGTGGCGAGGTATTTTGGGTGGCAGTGGAGGTGCTAGGGGTACATGGGGGTCCGGGCAGTGCCCAGGGCCAAACCCAGCACCTCTCAGCTCTGACATGCAGCGGGGTGAGAAATTTTGCAAGAGGAAGTGTTGGGGCTGCGCGGTGCGAGGCGGGTGCAGGAAGGGGAGGTGATGCTGCGTGGGCACCCGAGGGACCAGCCCATGGGTGCTGGGTGAATCTGGGTGCCAAAGATTGGGAGCAAACTCCAGCTCTGCCCCTTCCATGCTGCCCCAGCGCCGCTGCGCAGGCAGGAGGGTGGAGGAGGAGAGGGAAGGGTTACCCGGCACGGCTGCTTGCTGAAGAGAAATAGCTGGGCTGGCTCTGGAGGATGAGCAGAAGGAGCTATTGCAGATAAACGCCGGCGAGAGGAGGATGTGAGAGCGGGCTCACCACTGGCGAGGGAGCTGGAGCGGGGACCACCGATGGTCACCAACCCCCTGGTAACCCCCCTGCACGCTGGGTCTCTCGCCTCTGCTGAGCTTCGATGACCATCGGCAGCAGCATGAGCAGCGGGTACTGTAGCTTGGATGAAGACCTCGAGGATTGCTTTTTCACAGCAAAAACCTCTTTTTTCCGGAGTGCACCGAGCAAGGTCCCTGCCAAGGTAACAGCTGAAAAACTAATGTGGAGGGTTGTTCTGGGGGAGGGGGGTTTGCTGGTGAGGGGAGATGTTGGTGTTCCTGCACGTTTGGCTGCAGGTGCTGCCAGAATGAGCTTGCAGGAAGGCTCTACCTGCCTCCCGCTGGCTCCCCGCTCCCGTGGAGGGAGTCTGTGCTGCTGCAGATTTTTCTCAGCCATATCTCAACCTTTTCCATGCTGGGTTGTCCCTTTCCCAGGGGATCCACAGTGGAGCTGACTCCAAATGTGGGGGGTTTTTTCCAGCTTTAGTGGGACAGGCAGCAACCCTGCCAGCTGCCATCCACACGGCAGGCTCCTGGCCAGGGACCTGTGGTTTTGCCTCCCAAAATATGTACCCTTGGTGAAAATTGCACCTGCCAGGTGGGACAGGGAGATGGGAAAGTTATAGGGCTAAATTAATCTGCAAACTTTATTAATATGGTGATGAATCTGGTCCTTTTCTGGGCACTTGGGGTGCGTGTGTCTGTCTTGGAGAAGGAGAGAGTGCTTGGCTGGGCAGCATTTCACTCCAGGACGAGATTTCTGTACCAGTAACATTGACAAGGCTGCTTCATGTTTTTTTAAGTGTTTTTTTAAAAAAAAAAAAAAAAAAAAAGGCAAAAAAACATCTCTATCACAAACTTTGGGGCCCCAACCAGCACTGAGCATAAAAGGAGAAGGCGCGGTTGCGGAAGTGGGGGTTTCGCTCAGGAACAAGAGCTCTGTGGCACTGAGAGATGAGATCTGGCCTGGGGAGCAGCTTTTTCCACTTAGAAATTTCCCCTGGAAACCCTCAGCAGCTCATGTTGGGGCTCTGCTGTGTTTGCAGAGGTGCTCAGCATCCTCAGCAGGTGCTTTGGGGTTCAATTTTCTGCAGCGCAGGGTCTGCAGGGCTCTCCCAGTGACCTGGGCTGTTCTTGTGTGTGTGTGTGGGGGGGGTTGATCTGGGGGCCAGTTTAAATCAACTGTCAATTTTATTTTAATTCCTTTACAGAAATGTTCCCTCGGGTTTAACGTGGGATATTCCCCGTTAGCCAGCAGCTCCCTCTCGCTATGATTAACCGACACGTACTGCTGGTTTTTAAATGTCATTTGATGATTCATTTGTGTAGGAGATGTAGAAGCGCACACGGCGTTAACGCGACAGGCGCTGCACCCCGCGCTGGTTTCACACTGTTCTTTATGAGCCAGGGCACTGCAGATCCACAACCACCTTTAAAAATCAGTGTTTGTGCTCAGGAGCTCTCCCTTGCCCAGGGGTTGGGGGCTGCTGCAGCCCCTTTTTGCCTGGATGAGGTCGGTGTGGGTGATAGACCTTGTGGCTGCTGGAGAAGATGGAGCCTTTTGGGGGTTTGGTGTTGTGAGGAGGAAATGGTTCCTGTGCATGAAAAAAAAGAAAAGAACCACACACCAAAATTGCTGCTCAAGCAAATGGTGTGTGATGGGTCTGTGTGTGGAGGTGGGTCCTCGCGTTTTTCTGGCTGGGGGTGGAAACAACCCTCAGGCCTTGGTGGGAGAAGGTTTTTGGGGATTTGTGGCGTGCTGGGGGGTTGGTGGTGGTGTGGGTCCTGGAGGAGCATGAGGCTGGACCTCAGCTCTGGATGGAGCTGGCCCTGGAGCGTGGTGGGGAGGAGAAGGAGGAGATGATCTGGTGAGGCAGGTGGAGGAGAGTGTGTGCCTGGGGAGCAGCCAGCAAAGCAGAGGGACAGGGGGACAGGCACAGCCCCAAGGTGGACATCTCCCCTGGGTTTTGCTTCACTCCCTGTCCTCCCTTTTTTACTTGGTCTCTTACTTCTCTTGAGTGATGTTATTGAACATGGAACATTCCCACCACCTCAGTCGCTGTAGGAGCTGTGTGTGGCAGCAGCGTTGCGTTTCACCACCACCTACGGTACCTGCTTGTGGACTTGTGCAAAAAACCATCGTCTTGGACCCAAAAGTGAGTGAACCTGCTGGGTGTGATTGGGAACAGCAACATCTGTCCATCCTTAAGTGCCCAGGAATGATTCCTGAGCCCAAGATGCAGAGTGTGGTCAGCACTGCAGCAACAGCAGCTGCCGGCACGTGGACGTGTCCTGTGCTGGGCAGGAATGAGCTAAATAAGGGTAATTTAGGGAGATACATTTTCAAAGATCTAGGAAACAATCTCTGGAGAGGAGATGTGTTGTATGTGGGGTAGGAGGAGGCACTGGCCTTCCTCCATTTATGAAAACAGAGAGTGGAATTTGGTCAGTGTGATTAGAGAAACGATTTTTCTGATTGAAATACCTGGCTTAGGCTGAACAGCCTCTTTCTAGGAATTTTGCAATTCCTTTTTATTTTCAGAACCATCAGCCCAATTGCTCTTCATTAGCAAAGAACCGTTTTAGATCTCAGATGTGACCTCATCCCTGGAGATCTGGTACTTGGTGTTTTTGTGACTCTTCAGCTGAACAGCTTCAGTGGCTCCTGCCTGTGGTCGCTTAAAACTGCAGAACTGCTGTGGCTGCAGGGAGAGCCAGCTGGGAGGAGAGATGGGCAAGTTCCTGACCGAGAATAAAGACAGGAGAGCCAGAGTCCAGGATCCAGGCTGGATCCAGGGGTGGGGGTGATGGGGCAGCTCTGTGCCCAGGCAGGGTTCTCAGCATGAACCCAGCAGGCAAAAGCCTCCTCTGCTGAAGAGGAGAGAAGCTGTGATGCTGTGGTGGGTTCCATGGGGGGTGTTGCTGTGCTGCCCGCTCTGGGGCTCAGAGCCAGGACCCCCATGGGGGGGATGTGCTGTGCAGGAGGGGGTGGCTGGTGGGGAATTAGGTGAATTTGGGCAAGAGCCTAAGGTCACAGCAGTGGTGGGTTTGTCCCCATGTCTGTTTTCTCCCTCTCTTTGATCCCTCCATGCAGTGGTGCCTGTGACGGGGGCTCCATCCTTGGGTGTGCTCAAAACCCAAGCAGGGGCTGGATGAGGTGATCTCCAAGATCCCATCCAGCCTTGGAGAAACCCTGTAGTCCCAGAATTGGCTGGTCACTGGGTGCAGCATCTCCACCAGTTCGTGGGTTGGAGGTAATGAGTAGATGTTGACGTTGCCTGTGCTAGGAGGACAAAGGGAGCATCACCCATGGTGGTGCAGCCCACGCTGCGATGCAGGAGCTGGAGACAAGGGACCAAGGCATGGTCCTGTCCTTGGCCCGTCATCTCTGTCCTCAGAAGGACTGTTGGGGTGATTTCCAGAGGAGAGGCAGGTCTGCAGGGGGGTCTGGCACAGGCTGGGGTGCAGGGGTGACCCTGGTGCATCTCTCATGGGGGAGAGGGTCTTCTCCTGGCCCTGAGAGGCTGCGATCAGTTCCTAAAGTTTGCTCCTGAGGATCAGTGGATCCTTCTGATCCCCCTGGCCGGGGTCTCACCAGGCTGGGGTCTGCGCACACAGGCAGTGGTGTGGTGAGGCACCCGTGGGCTCTCTTCCACCCCAGCCCCCCCTGAGATGGAGTTCCTTGGGAGGACCTGCTGAGCTGTCACTGCTGAGCAGAGCTATGGCAGGAAAAATGGTTTCTAAGTGAAATCTCCATGGCAATCAAAACACTGAGCCCATCTTCACTTGCCTCTAACCTCTCTGAAATGCAGCAACAATCCTTCTCCCCTTCTCTAGAGCTGCAGTGCTCTCCTGTCTTTTGCCTTGTCCTCTGAACCCCAAAGTCAACCAACAGCATCTCATTTGAACTTCTCAAAGGGAGTGAAATATGTATTTTAATTTTTGTTTTTCCAATCTCTTGTATGATTCTTCCTCCTGCCCATCCGTGCTGGAGCAGTTGGTCCTTTCCCCGTGTGATGCTGTGAACCATCGTGGGAGGGTGCGGTGAAGGGGTGATGGAGATCTTTGCAGAAGAGGTCTCCCAGCTCTCTGGTGACTGTGATCAGGCTGTGTGGACATGCTTCTCCAAGCTTTGTTTTCTGATGTTTTAAAACAAACCTTTCCTTAATAAGCAGAAGAATTGAGGATTGATTGCCCTGAGGTATAAAATCCCTTCAGAAGAGGTATTGGAAACACTCCTGCAATCTGAACATGGGAACCAAAGGGAGAGCTTGGGCTGGTTTTGGGGATGCAGATTGTCACTGTGTTGGTGATGTAAATGGTGATGGACCAGTGCCTGAGCACACCAGGGAGGACTCGGCCACTCCTGCCCCTCTATGGGACAGTTGTTGCCAAGAATGTGGTGATGTTGGGCCAAGCCCATCTCCACCATTCTGCTGTTCAAATTCATTAACTAAATAGCTGGTGAGGAGAATTGGCTGGGAGCAAGGGCGCAGGGGTAGTGTCCCACGGGATGGTTTGTGGCTGTGCAGAAGCAGCCCTCACTCCAAGGAGTGTCCCGTGGAAGTGCACACTCAGCAGTTCCACCTTCGGTGCCTTCCCATGTCTGGTTTTATGGCCAGCAAAGCCACAGTTCCTGAGCTGCTGCTCTTCCACCTCCTGAGCTGTGCAGCCAAGCCATAATTGTGTGTGAGCTCGGGCTGTGGTGGGACGGGAAGCTGAGGGGAGAGGACACCATCCCCTCTGTACCAGGGCAGCCGTGTTGGAAGCTCCCAGGTCTTGCCCAGAGCTGTTATTCCCAGCAGAGAGGTCCGGTGTGGTGCAGAGCTGCTGCCTTTGCTTGCTTTAAAAAGGTTTTTAAGTTGGGGATTGACTTCCACAAGGTAAGAGGCTGTAGGAAGGATGCTCTTCAGCTGGACATGGAGTGTGTCTCTCCTGGCATCTTTGCAAAGCAATAAATAGAACAATCTGTCATGGAGGCTTTGCTGTTGCCTTTCTTGGCTTAGAATCACTCTTTTGAGAGTAAGTCACCATAATCACGATGGCCCATGGGTTTTTACCTCCCCTGTAATAGCCTGTCACGAGCTCACGGCTCATTAGATGAGTGGTGGATTGCAAAGAGGTGGCCGGT
>NW_010303835.1:12900-34300 GCF_000700745.2 Antrostomus carolinensis
TGTGTCGCGGCCGCCTGCCTCTTCCCAGGGCACTTATTCTGGGCGGCTTTTATCCTGTTGAGCATTAGCACAAGTGCCAGATGAGGCTCAAGTCCTTTTTTGCTCTGGATGTTTCTTACAATTGAGAAATAATGTGGGGGATGGACGGGGAGCTGGTTTGCAGCAGGCTGTGATGGGCAGGGGAGGACATGGGCAGGTTCCCCTCTGTGCTGTTGTGGGTACCTATGTCTCACTGTTGGAAAGTTATTTTATGGCAGTTTCATAGGGAATCATAGAATGGTTTGGGTTGGAAGGGACCCTCAAAGGTCATCTAGTCCAACCCCCTGCAGTGAGCAGGGACATCTTCACTAGAGCAGGTTGCTCAGAGCCCCATCAAACCTGACCTTGAATATCTCCAGGGATGGAGCCTTCACTACCTCTCTGGGCAACCTGTTCCAATGATCCACCACCCTCTTACTGAAGAACTTTTTCCTCATATCCAACCTAAATCAGAGGTTCAGCCACAGGCAGAGCTACCAAGCTGTTGTTTTGTTTAACAACTTGTTTCATCCTGTCCCTGGTATAACAGGAAATGTGGCAACGGTTTATGGTTAATAGCTTCTGTTTTTCTTCCTTTGGTCAGAATTGCATATTCTGCACCAGAAACTTTGCAAAACCAGAGATCTGGGTAGATTCACGAAGAGCAAGAGTAGCTGATCTGATCGTATGTGACAGAAGGAGCCCTCCCAGGGCTTCCCCCGCCGTGTACTGGTGCTGCTGGGCTGGTTCAGGTCCTGCTCGCAGGCAAATTTTGGTCTGTAAAATAGAAAAGCGGATTCTCCAGCCACGGGGTGTGCAGGGGGTTGGGATAGGGTGGTCACCACTGCTGGGGGCTTGTGGCATGGCTCTGCCTGAGCATCACTGCCCTGAACAGTAGGAAGGGGTGAACCTTTGGAGCCCCAGTGCCCTTTGTGGTCCCACAGAGCTCTCCTGGCCCTAAATAGCTGCGGAGCTGGGACAGCACCACGCTGGGTCCCACGGGACAGCCAGCCCGGGCGTGCTCAGCATGTCCCTTGGGCTTTGTCCAGGTGCTGTCATGTGTGCTGGGCTTGTCAGCCCTGAGGTGGGATGGCTTCATAGAAAGAGATTCTTCAAATTTTCTTTCCCTGAAGTCTGAGGGTGTAGGAAGAAGATGAGCTGGCAGAGGCTGGTACGGGGGGTGGCTCCCGTGCTGTCCCTGAGGTGGAAGCGCAGAGGTTTTTCCCAGGGCTGGCAGTGTTTTCCTGCAGAATTGGCCCAGCTGGCTCTCAGAACAGATTGCACTTTTCCTTTTAAAATCCAGGCGGTTGTAAGAACTGGCCTAGCGACGTTTCAAGCCCACTTAGATGTTAGCACTGTGGAAGTGTGAGATCTGGGACATGGTGCCACCAGCACCATGTTCCTGAGCCAGCCCTCCCCCTCCTTCTGCTGTGAGTGATTTATAGAATCATAGAATCACTTGGTTGGAAAAGACCTTTGAGATTATCGAGTCCAACTGTACCTGTCCATGACTAAACCATCTCTGAGCACCTCATCTACCTGTCTTTTAAATCCCTCCAGGGATGGGGACTCAACCACCTCCCTGGGCAGCCCATTCCAGTGCCTGAGAACCCTTTCAGTGAATAAATTTTTCCTGATATCCATTCTGAACCTTCCCTGGTGCAACTTGAGGCCATTTCCACTTGTTCTATCACTTGTTACCTGGGAGAAAAGACACACACCTGCCTTGCTACAGCAATTTAGGATCCCTGGAGCATGAAGCAATTAGTGTTTGCTGAGAAACCCCAGGGACCAGCATCGCTCCAGGCTCCCACAGTCCTGGGTGCACCGTGCGTCCTCCATGGAAACCGGGTGGCATCCACACACGAGCTGCTCCACAGGCTCTGAATTGCCAGCACGTGCTATTTTTCCTCAGCTGGAAACATCACAAGAGGGGAGGGATGTGTCCTGCTGAGGAGAAGCAAATTGCAGTGACAGGGATGGACTGAGCCGCTCTGGTTGTGTTGCTGTTGGGGTGGATGCTGGTCTGTGCTGGGCTGTGTTTGAGCCGTGGATGGGGGGTTGTGTATGTGCTTGGCACGCCCCGCTCTGCCCTGCAGCTCCAGTCTCTTTCCATGCAGGAGGGGATGGTCCTGGGGGTCTCAATCACTGTGTGATTGGGGTGGGGGACAGCACAGCTGTGCCTGTCTCCAGCGCTGTGAAATGGGTGACGTGAGGAAGTGGAGGGTGTCTGAATGTGCATCTTCCGTTAACTGAAAGGGAAGTTTTTGGGGGGTTTGGGTTTTTTTGTTTGTTTGTTTTTCTTTTTGCCAGCTACTTGTGAAAATCTCTGCCCTTGGTGGTAGACTCTCGTGCCAGTCCAGCACCTGTGTGTGTCCATGCGAGACCTGTTGCAGTTGACAGGTTGCAGCCAAGCATGTGCCTAAGGACTCTGACAGATTGTGGAGTTGAAATTGCCATTATGATAAGCAGATGTTAATGTGCGATTCCTAAATACCCCAGGAAAGCTTTGCTTTGATTTTCTGAAGGCACTGAACAAGGAGGAGGCTGCAATGCAATGTCCATGTTCCTCCATCGGGTTACTGCTCCTGCTCGGTGATTCGAGGCTGTTTGCCAGTCTCAAGCAGAAATTGTGAACTCTCACTTGGGAATTGCTGGAAGGAATTTGGTGCTTTTGAGTCCCAGGATTGGAACCATCTTGACAGATTGCAACCAGGATTTCCATTTGCCCTGTGCTTGATTTGTCTCCTAAAAGAAATATCACAGGTAGCCTGGGGCGATACTGGTGTATTTAAAGCTTGCTGCACCCTTGCCTTGTGTGCTGAGAGAGGCTTTGCTCCCAAAGTGGCTTTTTCCCCCCCTTTTTTTTTTCCTTCTCAGAGGTTACAGTTTTTATTCTGAGCCTTACCAGCCTTGATAGCTCATCCCTTCACACTTCCTGCTCTCCGCCGATGCTAACTTCTGAGCAAGCCCACATAAAACATGCTGGTGAAATGTATTCCCAGCCTGTCTCCGGGGAAGGTGGTGAGTTCTGGGGAGGCAGCAGAGCTGTGAAATCCATCCCACTGAGCACAGTCCAGGACACAACCTAAAATTGCAGCAGGTCTGGATTTTGGGATGCTGAAGGCTGGGCTTTAGAGGAGACTTGCCCTCCTGGCTGGCTGGGAAGCCCCTGGGTAACACAGGCTAAAGGGTTGTCAAAACTCGAAGCACAAGATGTGCTTCATGTAGGGAGTTTCCAAGGGTCTTGTGGCAATAAAGTCATCGAGGTTCTTGAATGCCACTGTCAGACCTGCATGGGCGAAGTGGTGTCAAACCTCGAAGCACAAGATGAGCCTCATGTAGGGAGTTTCCAATGGTCTTGTGGCAATAAAGTCATCGAGGCTTCTTGAATGCCACTGTCAGACCTGCATGGGCTGAAGAAGCTTGTGAAGAGCTCCAGCAATTGCACAAAGAACCAAACAGCACGTGTCAGTGCAGGCTCTAATTCTTGCTGCTGGTTTGCATCTGGCACTGTGATTTGATGTGATCAGTGTCCCTGGGCTGGAGATGTGCTCCAGGCAGGAGTTCGGCTGTGGTACAGAATCAGAATGGTGCTGCCAAAACAGGTTCACCTAGAGCAGGTTGCATAGGACTGCATCCAGGTGAGTTATGAACATCTCCAGAGTCCTCAGAGCAGAGCCCTGCAGTGCAGTCAGCACAGTCCTGTCCTTGCAGCAGGTTATTTCCCATGAGGACACTCAAAGGTGGCTGCTGGGCTTTACTGTGAAGCCAGGGACCTCTTGGGTTAGTTTAGTTCCCTGTATTTAATTATTTTAAATAGATTTTCTGTGATTTTGAATTTACTTCAGGGCCACACGAGTCCTTGCTTCCATCTCACAATTACAGGAGTCATTAACTCTGTGACAGGCTGTGCTAGAGGGATGCTGAAGGTGAGCAGGTGCCAGCTTTGGGATGGGATGCAGGGATGTCCCCAGGGTACGGGGATGGGATGCAGGGATGTCCCCAGGAGAGGGGATGCAGGGATATCCCCTTGCTGCCTGTGGCTGAGCAGCTTTAGCTTTGTGCTCTGGGTTTCCCTCCCCTCCTTGCCCCTACTGCACGGTGCAGACAAAGCACCAGCCCCAGGGATGGCTCTGGGACCCTCGAGGGTCTTTGCAGATGCTGGGGCTGCACTTGAACTCTTAGAGTGGGAACATCCAAAATCCCTGGCCATATGTGCTGGCACAGCCTTTGCTGCCTTCCAGCAGGTTTTCAGAAAAGAGCTCGTTGGTTCTCGTGTTCCCACAGTGCCTGAGCATGTCTGGGCTCTGCTGGCGCAATGCTGGAGGGTCACATCCTGACATTTCATTCCCAGGGTGTCCGTGGGCCTTTGCAGCCTGTGCTGTGGTACTTGGGCAGATGGGAGGTGGGAGCGTGGCTCAGGCTCTGGCTCCAGGCTGCTCCAAACCTTCTCTGCAGAAAAACCATCTGCAATTGCATGTTCCCGGTGCCTCATCAGAGCCTCCCTCCCTCCCAGCTCCTCCAACACTATTCTTGTTCTCTTGCTGTCTTGCGTGTCCCTGGAGGAAGGTGGTTGGCATCCCACCAGTCCTGCTTGCCTGCTGGGGAGGCTGGGTGGGCAGGGACCTCTCCCTGAGGCTGGGTGGGAGTGGTGGGGGAGGGAGGGCTCGGTGGTGGTTTGGGCTTTCCTCCAGCATACCCTGAGATGTGTGCTCAGACCCTCTGCTGCAGGAAGCACCTTCCTGTCCCCCTTGCAGACAGCCTGTGATGGGCACCGTGGTCCTGCTCCTCTCTAACTGCTCCGACCCCACAGCAGCATCCTTCTGGCCAGGACTGTGGTCCCCATCCCGAGTGGGCTCAGCCTGTCCAGCACTTGGTGCAAACCCGTTCATTGCCATCCTGCTCACCCGCTCTAAACCCTGCTTTGCGTTGGAGAACTTCTCACCAGCTGCCTCTGCACAACGGGATCACATTTTCCATTATTGAATAGTGACATTTCCATGTGTGACCTGCAGGTAAAGCCCACTGATGTGTCACATCTGTTGCTTTGCCTCCCGAGAGGAAATTCCCCCAAACCTGAGTGAGAAGCAGCAGCCGTCATCCTCCTGGCGATCCCACGTGTGGGCAGACACTGACCAGTTTCTGCCACGGGCTGGGATGCCTGGCCTGGGTTTGCAGTGACTGATTTATTAGTCACATAGCTGGCGTGCTGCTTGTGTGATTTTACTGCTCTGAGCTATAATTTCCAAAGAGAAGGAGAAATAATCCAGCAGAGATTTAATTTCAGGTTCTACCTGGGTGAACCTGCTGTCAGCTGGTCAAGGAGCTGGTCAAGGAGCACCCTGGGGTTTTAAGGAGGTGCCTGGCTTGGGGAGGCAGAGCTGTGACTACTGGAAATAGGATGTGATATTTCAATTGTGTTGCAAGAAGCAAAGAAACACTTGGCAGGTGCGAGGGGCTTTGTTTGAAAGTGGGTTTGAGAGGCTGGATTCTCTGCCCTGGTTTGTACTGGGATGTCTTTACTGCTCTGTGCCTCAGTGTCCCACTAACTGGTGGGTTTTGTGTTACCCTCCACTGCCTGTTACTGGTGTTCAGAGGTGGTTTGAGGCAGGGATGTGGGATCCTGCACATGGCTGTAGGGACCATCTCCACCTGTGGCATCACTGTTGTCGTGAGCTCGGGATCTGTGCAACCTCTTTGTTCCTGCATTTCCCAAGCAAAAGCAGAGCTGAGCAGGTGTGGTTTACCCCATCCATAAACCAGCTAAAGCCTGTCTCTTCTCATTGCAGAATGTAACACCGACAGTAGAAGAAGAGAAACCTGAGCCTCCAACTGTCCAGGAGATCAAACAGAAAATTGAAAAATACAACGCAAAGGTGACGAACTGCCTGTTGATGAAGCTGGTACGTATCAGCTCTGTGCAGGTGATACACAGAAAAGATCAATGCTGGTTTCCCTGGGCTGGGACCTGAGCCAGGCTGTAGAAGGCATCTCCAAGGCAAGAGGGATTGTGGCTCTTGAGATGTTCTTGTCTTCCTTACCTGACCCTTTTTCTCCCACTTGGGTTTCCTTAGCGTTAGTCACTGATGCTTGTGATAACCCTTCCCTGCCTCCGTCCCTTCTCAACTGGGAGCTCTGGCACAGACATCTCTGGCCAGCCAGTGCTGTCAATGACTTGCCCCAAACAGATGAGCCCACGGGGATGAGTCACGGTAGAACCCAGGCTGCCACGGTGCAGTTCAGCAGCCGTCACAAAGTGGATTTAGAAACACAAAGTGGATTCAGAATGACAAAGGGTATTTAGAAACACAAAACCTTTCTAGAAAGAGAAGCTTTTCTCCTCTGCCACTGCCAAGCTTGTTTCAGCAGAGGTCTAAGAACCACAGTAGATGCCTTGTATTTTGAAGGCATTTTGCCTTGTATTTTGATTGCAAACTTGCTTATCACCACCTCTAAGTAAAGCCTTGATGATATACG
Source organism: Antrostomus carolinensis (assembly GCF_000700745.2). Classification (NCBI taxonomy): domain Eukaryota; kingdom Metazoa; phylum Chordata; class Aves; order Caprimulgiformes; family Caprimulgidae; genus Antrostomus; species Antrostomus carolinensis. Next base: position 19,399 of record NW_010303835.1, read on the forward strand.
TGGTGAGAAGACAAGGACATCTCCTCTATTACAAACCAGAGTACTGCAAAGGTGCAAACTTCACAGGATCTTACAGAGAGGGGGGAAAAACTTCTTAAAGAGTGAAATAATGAAATTGTAGAACTTCCAAGAACAGCAGCTACATAACTCCCAGGTGCTTGCTAACATCTGAAAATCTAAATCTGAAACTTGTTTAAAATAGATCTTACACCCGTTTCCTTTGTGAAGGCTGCTCTGTAACTTCTGCTGCAGTGTCTTGCCCATTGATTTTTATCAGCCCTTGACATAGAGGAGTCATTTCAGACCCATAGGTTTACTCTTGAGTCAATTTTTTTGAAGATGACTGAAAAAACAATCTTGAGACTTGACACAGCCTTGGGACTCGACTGGGCTCAGCTGCTGGTGGTGGCCCTTTGGTGGGACTGCAGACCAGTGCTCCCAGTGCCCGAGGTGGATCCCTCAGCTTGTCCCTGCCTGGCACCCGTGGATGGATGGACTGTACAGAGCCAGGCTTTGCTCTTGATGTTTGCAGAGCTGAGGGTAGGGTAAGGGACCTGTTGTGAGACAGGCTGATCTTGAACAATGATTTATTACATGGAGATGTGAAACTCCTAGAAATGGGGAATAAAACTTGAGGAATGTGGTTGGGAAAAAACTGAACACAAGGGGTAGAGACCTTCCCAGAGGTTTCAAATCCTCACTTAATTGCAACTACAAATTACATGTAATGGTTTCCATAACTGACTTGTAATAGTGTTGGTTTAAAATAAGACGAGATCGCACAGAGGCGAGGAGGGGATGAGTCACTGCTGGGTGGAAGGAACAGGAGAAGATCAGTTGTGACTAACCTGAAATTACTGGTTACTTTTTACATGATTAATAAGAAACTCAAACCCCTGGCAGTGCCAAGGGGTGGAAAGTCCTGTGGTAGTGGGGGGAAGGATTGGAAAGGCTCCCTGGAGCCTGACCCCTCCTCTCCTTTCCTCAGAACGACGATGGGACGTACACAGGTTTCATTAAAGTGCATTTGAAGCTGCGTCGCCCTGTGACGGTACCAGCAGGGATCCGGCCACAGTCCATCTATGATGCCCTCAAGGAGGTGAACCTGGCTGACATGACGGACAAGAGAACCTCCTTCTACCTGCCGCTGGATGCCATCAAGCAGCTCCACATCAGCAGCACGACCACGGTGAGCGAGGTGATCCAGGGGCTCCTGAAGAAATTCATGGTGGTGGATAATCCCCAGAAGTTTGCACTTTTCAAGGAGATGAGGAAGGATGGGCAAGGTGAGTTCACACCCTCAGACCCACCAGCTTTCCTGTGGCTGATGGGTTTGATTACTGTTTTGTGTGATAGAAACATCATCACAGGATGTTTGATTCATTCACTCAGGACCCGGTGGTGTGTCAGGTGGGCAGTGCCTCATGTCAGGTGAATAGATGGGCTGACCACCACAAGAGGTGATGCTGCTTAAGCTGATTCCTGGTTATCAGAAGGGGCTGAGGTCCCCTGAGACCTGACAGAGATCATTACTGATCTCTGAGAGAATCTCAGCTATTTCCAGTATGATCCTGAGAAGCACAAACTGCTTTTACATGCTCCAGTTGACCTCCTGAGCTCTCCTCTGCCCTGGCAGCCCCGGGCTGATGGTGGGTATCTGCTGTCCCCTTGCAGTGCTCTTCCAGAAGCTCCCTCTCACCGAGTACCCCCTGTACCTCCGGCTGCTGGCGGGACCTGACACAGATGCGCTCAGTTTTGTGCTGAAGGAAAATGAAACAGGGGAAGTTGAGGTATGTCGGTGACTCTTGCCCTTGGTTTTCACATGGACGTTGACAGCGTTGTGGAGCACGTGGCAGCGCTGGGAGATGTGTGGCAGAGGCAGTGTGGGTTGGAGCATAAGCAAGGCTGCTTCCCTCTGATGGGGCTGGGTTCAGCATATGAAGTGTGATCCCAGCTTTTCTCCTGATTTAAATGATCAGCTCAATGGACTGCTTGTACCTTAAAAAAAAAAAAAAAGCCAAATAAAAAAACCCAAACAAACAAACCAAAACAAACAAAGAAAATCCCCCCAAAAATGTATTAACTCCTCAACTATGTTGATTTTAAAAAATTTAAAGTTGAGCTGTGAAAATGCTGAGGCCAAACCATAATCTGCTGGCAGAACCAAGCAACGTCATCCCAGAGTTATCCCAGAGTTAATCCTCGATAATTAGATTAGCTAAACGCTATTATAAATAATCCACTAATGTAAGTAGAAGCCGGGGACACTTGGGCAGTAAATTCACCATCAGTTTTTGGTTACAATCCCATTCTCCAGCACGACAAAGGCAAATGTTGGGAGCTGCTGCATGCGGTGGGATTCTGCCGCCCGTGCTGGCAGTGGCTCCGTGCCGGGGGGGTGGTTCAGGACGTGCCGCGCTGCCAGAGGAGCGGGACTGCGGCCGGTGAGGATGCTGAAGGGACGCCGGCATCTCCCAGCACTGCTGAGCAGAGATAAAGCTGTCCTGAATAAGTGATGGCAAATATCAGCCTGTTCCTCACTGTCAGCCCAATGCTGTTGGAGGTGACAGCCGGAGCAGCCAGTCTGCTGGCACCTCGTGCCAAGAGTTTTGCTGAAGTTCAAACAGTTTTGAGAACTTTGCAGTAAAATAAAGAGCCCTGGCTCCTGCTGGGACCTGGCTCCCCCTTCGTCATGAGAATGTGATGTCAGGTATTTCCATCTAGATTTCAGTTCCTTAGGGAGCTGGGTCATCTCTTGCAGTGGGAGCTTTAATTCACCTGAGTAAAGACAATTTCTGTTAAATCTACAGGCTCAGGGCTGGGATGGTGCTTTGTGCTGTAGCCCATTATCTCACAACATGATGCTGGGGGATTGAGCTACCTGGAGATCAGATACATGTTTAAATGTCTTTTATTGTTCCTCTTCGCAGATTCAGGGGAAAAAAAAACAACAACCAACAAAAAAACACCCCCCCCCCAAAAAAAAAAAAAAAAAAAAATAAGGTGAATGGTTTGTGCTTATTTTCCCTCTGTTTCTGCTGTTTCTGCAGTGGGACGCATTCTCCATCCCAGAGCTACAGAACTTCTTGATGATACTGGACAGAGAAGAAAAGGACAAAATCCAGCAAGTGCAAAGGAAGTACGAGAAGTTTAAGCAGAGACTGCAACAGACCTTGAAAGAAGCCAGAGGCAAACCTGGATAACTCTTGAGGAGGCACTGGGCATCAGACTAAGCTAGATACTATTTTTAAAATGAAAAGACACTTCTCAGGACACCTTCTAGTGGTCACTCTCCCTCTTCATCCTTCCATTAAGGACTGGCTCACAGCACCCATAAAATGAACATACAGCATTTTCTTCTTCTGAAACCTCTTACCCCAGGACCAGAGCCAGTCAAGGAACGGGAAACCTGCTTTGAAACCTGCTTTAAAACTGTGGCCATCAACAAACCAAACGGAGCTGCTGGTTCACTTTTCAGCTGTACCATCCGATGGAGAAGCTTGGTGGAAAAATGCTTGATGTTAAACCCAACAGGAACATCTCCTGGCTCATGTTTTGAGCAGGGTAACACTTGCTGTTCACGCTCCTCCCAGCAATTTGTTTGTTCTTGTTCAGAGGTGCTGCAGCTCCTTGCGTGGGCCCACGTGGCAGAGTTCTTCTTTTGTAAGTAGAGCACAGGAAGCAGCAGATAAAGCAGAGGAGGTTGTTGCACCAAACCACGTGGGTGTTGCAGCTGCAACCAATGCTGGACGGACTCGTTCAGGGCCAGGGAAATGTCAAGTTATGACACCAAGGCAGCTGCAACACCCAACCACTCTGTTAGTAAGTATTATTGAAACTTGGTGATATTAATTCCAGGAAAAATCATCCATTTTGATTCTAATTAACTACCAATTTTGAAAACAGATGTGAATTCCAGCAAACACCCCTGATGCTTAGCTGAGTTAGCCAGTGTTTTACCAGTTTTGTACTCTCTAGTAATTGGGACCTATGTTTTAAAAAAATTTGGTTTGAAAAGTGGAAAGATGATGGTTGGGGCATGAGCCGATGGTTCAATACTGAATGTTCAGCAATACATATCCAACAGAATAACCCAGGAAAGCTCAAAGCTCCTTTTCACAAATCAGAAGTGATTTTGAGCTTTGAACAGGTCTGGCACCGAGGGAGAGGAGCTCCGAGCAGGGCCAGGTTGTGGATGTGTCCGTGTGGAAAAGCCTGAGCACCAGGAAGAGTAAGGGAACCGTTAGCCTCAGCTGCTTTCCTCCCACCACTCTCATACTGTGCTTCCTCCTGCTGACCCTCCTCACCACCCCTCTCTCTGACACCCCATCCTCTCCCTCCCTGGGCCGTTCTGGATGTGTTGTGTTCTCCTTCCCCACTCACAATCGGTGCTTTGCCTGCGTCTCCAGGAAGGTTACCAGGTTTTGCTCTCTCCGTGGAGTTAGGAGAGGAGAAGTCTCCCTCTCCCTCTCTCAGGGCTCCCACTATCTCTGATGCCTGCACTGTGCATCCTTCCAAAAAATCCTTGAGCTGGGGTGTCAGTTACTGCCATAACTCTAACCAGGGACCCTGATCTCGCTGGTGCTGTGCAGCGATGGCTGAAGGGCAAGGAAGGTGTCTGAGAGAGGACAGTCTCCATGTTTACCCTCGGTGCTCTGTACCGAGCGTGCTGCACGCAGCCAGGTTCAGTCTTCCCTCTGTTTACACAGGACACCCCAACAAAAGAGAAAATGGAACATGAATACTCGCCAGATGGAGCATGTGAAAGGGTTTCGTGTTGGCTTGATGAACAAGTGTCCCTTTGAGCTCGTTGTGACTCCACCTGCGTCAAGTGGGAAGGGAGGTAACAGGTTATTGGGTAACAGTTACCACAGAGACAATGTGGAAGAGTCTAAAAAAATTTACCTCAGTGCCTTTTTTTTCCCTTAAGTGTGAAAAACTCTTCATTTGGGCTAAGGAGGAAGTTGGAAGGGGCTTTTGACAGGAGACCTTGTCAGTCCTGCCCCCCCATTACCTGAAGTACTGTTGTGACAAGGCTGCTTTTGTCCTTAGAGGAACGAGGAGCTGTTTTGTTTCTTTCTTGAAGGTGACTGCTTAGGATTATTATTTCACCCCCTCTCCCCTCCAGATTTATACTTGAGTATGTTTGTTTATAAACCATTAAGAGTGTAACTGCATCACTTAAAGCCCCTCGGTTTGTATAAATGCCACTTTCTCCAAGCTTAGTTCCAGCTCATGTTTTAGTCAGTCGTGTCACAGGGTTTGCTAACAGGGCTCTGGCCTCTGGCACGCGGTGCAGGAAGGACCTCCCAGCTGTACTGTACTCTACACCCAGATGACCTTTAACAACGTGGCAGCAGCCAAAATAGAGCATCAATTTTCATGCTCTGGGGTTGTTTGTCCATTTACAAGAATATTTATTACTTCACTGTGCACTTGTGAAGTAATTTAAATAACATTTATCTAGAGCTTTGAGTCTGGAAAGCACTGTATAAATACTTCTGTTCAGTCAAGAGGAAGAACACTGTACAAACTGCCCTGGGTTCTGAGAAGTAAGATCCAGACGCTTGTTTTTAAATCCCTTCTCTTTCTGGCTAAAAGTTGTAAAGATTTCTTTTTGTTGTTGTTGTTGTTGTTTTTCTACTAGAATTTTGGTGACTGTCTCCCTCTCCCCTCCTGGAACCCAGCATGTCTTTGACATTTTGTAGAAGGCATGGCTTCTTATGCAATTACCGTGAATGCTGCTGAAAAACCTCCTGCAAAGGGGAGGGCTTGTTTCTTTTGGGTTTTTATTTTATTTTATTTTATTTTGTTTGTTTGTTTTCAAGATAACGGGGCATTTGAGGAATTGGTAGATCTTGAAACTCAAATTCTCAACAGTCAGTTGAGCTGTGTCAAGGACAGAAGTCCTGGCCCCTTCCTTAAGCGCAGAATACTGTTAGCAGTGCCTTTGGTTAATAGATTGTCTTGCCTAGGTCGTGTCAATTTATTTTTCAAGTCTATTATAAAACATGTAAAATAATGTGTATAGAATGAAATAGCAAAGCTTCTATGGCAAAGTGAAATGCATTTTTGCAATGCTGTAATTTATTTTTACTACTCCCTAGTGATTCTATGGCATTTTTAAAAAATGTCTCATTCCAGCTTTTTTGAAAGTTCTGAAACTATTTGTTCATATGCAGACAGTGTAAAAGAAAACGATAATAAAACTGTCAGTAATTAAAGAAGTCTCTTTAACTTCTTTTTCTGGCGCCCTCCTATGGAACTTCAATGTATTAAGTCTAAAGGGAAAATACAGCAGTCCTTCCTAGAAGTGAATTTAAATTTCTTAACCCTACTGTAAAGTGTTTGATTCAGCTGAAGAGCTACAGAACATCTACCCCTGTGGAACCTGACCAAAGTATTCCATTAATCTTCTCTTAATGTTTTAGCTGGATTTGACAGAACTGCTACCCATGTCTGTCTGTGATAAATTACAGTTAATATCATACCTTAAAATGTATTTATATACAAAAGTATTATAAGCCATTAAAATCCAGCTAACAGTTCATTCTCAGCGCTGATATATCTGATATTAATATCTGGAAATGTTTAAAAGGATAAAATCTAAAACCCAAATAGGTTTTACTTCTGACATACACAATCTGTGGCACAACACACTGGATTACACCAGGACAAGGTGTTGGAATCCTGTGTAATTTCGTTTAGGTTCCTGCTCTGGCAGGGGGATTGGACTAGATGATCTTTTGAGGTCCTTTCCAATCCCTAATATTCTGTGATTCTGTGTAACTTACATGTTGGTGGAGGTTCTGTTACTGTGCCTTTGCTAAAAGATGCAAAGCAAGAATGTGAAAGTAGCCAAAAGCCACTGTAGCCAGTGCAATATTAGGAACTTCTAGAAAAGATATGGAAAAGGATAATGCTAAGGGTTTTATTCAGCTTTTTATTTTTATTAAAAATGAACAGCTGGAACAATATTATTATTTGGGTGAATCCTAGACCTTGTAAACATCCAGGACTCATCTTTGAATGAATAGGGCCTGTACATTATCCATGATTTGTTGACAGAACACTTCTATACATCATGAGATCTGCATAATTCTTACAGTAGACTTTTCTCTTACTTCTTCCGGCCGACCTTTGGAGCCTTCTCAAGACCTTGAATGTATTTCCGAGGTAGCTGGTATTCTTCTGCAAACATAACCAAGAGTTCACTTCAGGTAAATATTCAGAGTGCAAGAATTAAAATCTGTATCTTGCTGTAACCAGTCCTGGCCCAGTTCCAGAACAGACTTACCTAGCAGCAACTTGGCCAGATGATGGATTTGGTTGCCTTGAATCTGGACCTGAACTCTGTCTTTTGTTCCTGGTATTGGTGTGATGGTGGCACTGGCTTGTACTTTTTGTTGCAGAATGTTGGCCACACACTGTGGGTCTAGACCATACAGCTCAAGGTTCTTGATAATTGTCACCTGCAGGTTTTAATAATTATTGCAAATATCACTGGTGTAGGTATCAGCAAGTCAGGTCCCATCCATCCCAGAAAAGCGAGCTGCCAAAGCTGCTCTTGAAATCTGGGCTTCTGCTCAAAACCCATAATTTTAATTCTCTTTTTACCTTCTTATTTGATGATCTCTGTGCTATGGTTATGTCGATGGGCTCAACATTTCCTTTCCTCACAACAGGTTCTTGTCCAAAAAATGTCACCTGGTGTAAGGGCTGCAGTCGTTCAAGGCACCTGAACAAAGTATATACATCCAATTAGTCTGTGCAGTAGAGCAAGGCTGATGTTAACTGTGCTCTCCCACTGGAGCCTCTCACAGATTTCTGAGACTACACAAAAGTAGAGATTCTATGTGAGAGAAGAATTTGTATCTTGAGAAGATAATGCATGATGATCTCATGCAAAGATTTGCATCCTAGTTATTATTTAAAGAAAGCAACTGACTAAAAAGAAAGCTAGTCTACTGATGTGCAAAAATTATAGCTTAGACTGTTACTGGTAAAAATCTTATAAATTGGTTCTTGTAGAGGAAAACCTTTAATTTGTCTTTAAGCTGTTGTTCAGTTGGATTGTTCACAGACCGGTGAAGCAACTTCAGTTTAAAATTCAGCATAAACTGTGTTACTGTCCCACGAGCAAACTTGGCTTCAGAAATAAAGGAAGCTGCTGGAGGTGCCTCAGAAGCATTGTGTGATGAAGAAGCTCAAGGCAAGTAAGACATTGGGGACATTTAGGCAAAGTTTTTCAGTATATGGAAACAATGGTCTTGTGTCAGATACTCAGGCCTCTTGGATCTGAAAGGTGGGTTTAGGTTATAAATGCAGAAGTTGTGCTGCATGTAAAGAGCAGGATGACTACCACTGCCTAAAAAGGGCACGTTTGGCTGTCTGCAAAGGATGGCTCTGTAAATATTTACAGACAGATTATACACAGAACCAGGCACTGTTTGTTTAGGATGCTTTCCCTGATAAGTGGTTAGGAGGTAAACAAAACCCAACAGCAACAGTTAATACTAGGTGCTTCTTAAACAGTGAAGAACAAAGAGATTCTTCAAGTGAAGGTCTCTGGATATTTGTTGTTGTATTACCAGTAGGAAGTTACAACTTGGGTAGCTCCAACAATATGTGACTTGGAGTTGCATGCAATAAATCTGTGTAATACTGAAATATTACATTGGGAAAAGAATCACCTGCTGAAGAGGTCATCCCATTTCAGGTTTGAGATTTCATCTTGTTCTGATTTCTCTAACAGGCAGTCGCACAGAATGGCATTCACCTTTACAAAGCTACAAAACACAAACATGCATTGGAAGCAAACAAGTTCCATTTTTTTCCTTTAACTTCAGCATCTCCTGTGGAAGCAGAGTAGGACAACTTCCATGTCTACTTACTTTTTGTTTGTTTCATCAACCAACTCGTTAGCCTTCACATAGTTAATGATGATGTTTCTCACCTCACTGCTTGAGAGGATGCTGCCTTTTCTAGAGAGAAAGAAAACCTGTTAACTTACTAAAGTGTTGGGTTCTGTCACTAAGAACACAGCAATTACCCTGACTACATTTAGTAGCAACAGCTCAATACTGAAATACATACATCTGCTAGGGAGTGATTTCTTGTTACACTTCAGCTGCTGTGTACCAGATAAAAGGCTCACAGCAGTAATTACAGACTCTAAAACCCTTGGTCCGGGGAGCCTAGTTTGGGAGAATGACCCCAATAGCACCCTAACTTCAGGGGAATGTGGATAACTTGTACAAAAGTCCTCAGTTGAAGAAAGGCTGCCACTGACTGGGACCTCAACTACATCAAAACAGACAAGATTAAGGCACAAGGAGGCAAGTGAGTTCTTTAAATTATCTGGGTATCCTCTTTGCAGTAAACCATACTGTGGGTAGGCAGAATATGCCTTATCCAATGGCAAATTAAGACACTCCAAGTAAAATGGATGAATTTTGACACTGGAGCTATCACCTCCTTAGCTGTGGGAGAAGTGATGTGAGTACTTGCTGAACACAGCTGTCACAGCCTCTAATCTTTCTTCCCTTTGTGAAGCAATGACTACATTCTTGATTCCCATCACCTTTCCTGCCAGCATTGCAGGGTCCTCCCCACAGGGGCTAATAAAAGGGCAGCAGCATAGGTTTGGTGGCTAGTCTTTCTCTTCACGTAACAATGGTTGTTTTGTACTTTTCTAGTGCTTACTTGTGTCCAGATTCCTGAAAGAGTGGGATCATTTTTGTTGAGACCCCATAAAGTGGAATGATTTCAGGAGCATGGTACACTTGTTCTCTGTCTTCACTCTTGCCCTCTTGAGCAGCAGAGGCTGAAGAAAATCCTTCAGGTACTGTAAATGCTTTAATGCTGGAACAAAAATTATTCAGTGTGAGAGAAAGGGATTGAAATTTGTCAGTTCCATTTCACCTGGAAACTAAAACCTAGTGAGTTGCACAAAAAGCTTTCTGGTCTGTTGCATAGTATGTTAGTTCCTCCAAGTGCATTCCCTTGCAGTGGGGGTCTGTGGACCATCAGGACATGATGAAGGAACAGTGTTTTGAAGCATTAGCTGCAATTACTGAATTTGTCCTTGTACACATTTCAAAGATACACATAAATAAGCATCCTAACACGGGTGATATTAAACACTTTTCACACTGAGTCCTATACAATGGGGAAAAAGTAAATCTCTCCAGCTATTCTAAGCATATTGGACTCTCCTAATTAGAGACAACTGCCATAATTCAAAGGATGCTGCCCCATTCCACAGAATCACTAGAATTAAATTTTAAAAACCCCACCCAACTGTGCTCTCCACAAATGTACAGACACTTTAAAAGCTGAAATGATTCTTTAGTGGTCACTGATAAAAGACAATTATGGAAGAGAGGAGTAAGAACTGTATCAGTGCAAGAGCTGGAGTCTCATTTCATTGACCAGAGCTGCAGATTCTATGCTTGCAGGTAAGAGAACTGACAAACTTGAGTTTGAGTATGCCTGTCTGCTAATGATAAGGACAAGTTTGATGAGAGAAAAGTTAATGCAAAAAGTCAAAGTAATTCTGCCTCTTTCCAAACACAGAAAAGAAGATATGCTTATTCTCTGCTCCATTAGTTGCCAAGGAGATGTTCTATAACAGGAATCCTCAGGCCCGCTGGGAAATTCCAAGAGAGAGCTAATGTGCCAATGTGCAGAAGGAGTGAGTAAGGTGTTATTGATGTGAGGTAACTACTAATCCTTAGAAAGATAACGGGAACAATGATATAGAGGAATCTCATCATAAGTAACTGAAAGGGTAAGAGTATTAGTGCAAATCACTGTGTATAATGGAAAACACTGCATTTTTTTTTTACTATTTTTTGAGCTACCTTTGGCTTCTGATTTTGCAAAGTGCTTGATTTGATCCTGTATGACATTCTGAGACTGTGGTTTCATGAGCATTTATTCAGCAGCAATGTTATCTTTTGAATGACATGTAGACTACAATATTCTACATACTCTGGATGTTTCCAGTCCACTTCCACAATGCTCTCCACACCTTTGTTCAGCTCCTTCACTTGTAAGATCTTCTGGTGCTGCATACATTGCAGGAATTTAGAGAACTGAAGGAAGCAACAATCAGAAATGTGGAGTCAAGGATTTTAAATTCCTGCTCATGCATTTCTGACTGCCTTAAAATTATTTGTTAAATCAGAAAAATGTCTTTAAAAAAATGAAAAGAAACACACACCCCATGCCTTTGCTTCTCTAAAAAACAGCAATTGCTAAGGAGCAGTGAGTGCCTCTGGCTCTAAAACAGAGTAAAAGCAAGTGTTCCTTTTGTAGGTCTGCCAGCTGTCTGCTCTGGGACATTCTCAGTACATCTCACATGGACAACTGTGAGATCTGTAGCAATTCCCTTTTCTTTGCTTGTCAGCTGCACACCAGGGACAATATCGTCTCCTTTCTCATAATTTTTTGTTTGTTAACAGCTTTAGAAAAGGTATAGCCTCTTCTTCAAATAATTGCACTGTCCAACAGGATCAGAACCCTTTAACAGCTATCACAGTATTTAATGGCAGTATTTAATTTGAAAGCACTAGCTGCATTCAAAGCAGATCAATGCTCATGCTTTCAGGACAATTAGTTTTCTCACTGGATCCCACAGGAGCAGAGAGTTGAGAAAAATAACTTGGCTTTTAAGAACAGCTTATAGGGTTTTTTTGTCTGTTTTACTAACACTTGAGCAATTTTTACTTCAAACTTTTTCTCCCCTTCCATTTCTTATTTAAATTAATTTTTTTAAATGACTGAAAAATCTCACCTTCTTATAGCTTGATTTCTTTATGTCCAGTTGTTGTCCAGCAGGGCTATAAATAGATTTTTTAAAAAGTTCTTTAGTTATAAGTCACCCTTCATTTCTTCTTAAATCTTGCTAGTTATGCTAGAAGTTTCTTAACAGTGGAAATATGAATCACACAGAGAAAGAATTACTTCAAAGAAGCTAATAAATAGAACATGATGAGTGAAACTAGTGCTGATATTCCTGTGGGTAGGCAAACAGCCATCCAAGTGACTAAGCAACCTTGAAACAAATGTCAGCCAACTCAAGTTAGCTACCAAGTGCATATCCTGGTCTAGACAATCCTTACATCAAGGTATGTGATGTAAGAAGTGAGCATAATTTTAGCTAACCTTAGATAAGGACTGAATTTTACTTTTGAGTCAAAAACTTCACCCTAAAGGTCACATTTGATGTCCACAGGTTTCAAGTCAAAAGCCCAGCATGCAAATGCAAAGTCAATCTTCTTACCACATACCAGCATGAGAACATGTGGCTGCGCAGAAATGTGCTGGTGAGCAGAGGGAGATCCGACTTCTTCACTTTGCATTTTAAAGCATGAAAAAAGCACTGATTAAATAATGCATCCATTTGCTCTGCAGGGGAAAAAAGGACAAGTGAGTTGTGAGTAGTCTGTCTTCCAGAACACAGCACTCAGCTCTTGCAGACTGTCTTTCAGATCACCCAGAACCGTCTCTACCCCATTCTCGCAGTGAGCTCTCCAGAACGCACAGCAATCTAGACCCTGGGTAGGGGCTTCAGCAAAGCAAAGGGGCACTGTTTGGTTTTATTTTTATGCAAAAATACCTTGTGGAGTCCTACTGCCTTCAGCTTCCTGCTTAACCTCTGTGTTGGCCCCTTCTGCTGTTTCTGCAGCTCTGTTCTCATCAAGTTCCTCCTTTCCCATCAGTGTTGCACAACTGTCTCGCTCCTTCAGGCTCAAATCACCAACACCCACATGCTGCGATGGGTCAGTGGAGAAGCTGTTGACAGACTCTCTTCGCTCCATCTCTTCCTCATCTTCAGCACTCTCCTTTTCAGAAATCTGTTACCAAGGGAGCTAAGGTAGGAGGAGAAGATTTGTCACCATATTCCCTACAAAAGGAAGAAAAAGCATAACATATCTTCCTGTTTACTGCTTTGAAACCCACAGAACAATGAACAACTGTCACCCTGGTAAAAGGCACTGGCAGTTGTGTGGATCTTTTTCCATATTCTCAAAACCATAAAATTTATTTTTAACTCATCTTCCTCCATGAACTCTATGTTCCCCTCCAGAATCTTAATTTAAAACTGAGCAGACTAGTTGAATCCAAATGCAGAGCAACTCACGTATTTGGTTGAGACCGGCACAGTTGACTGTTTTTAAGCAAAAATGATTCAAAGTTCACTTATAAAACAAGATGATTTTCTAAAATCAGTGTAACAGGGATATTCTAATGTCATTTCTATAAAAATTACAATCAGGTTGAAGGAACTAAATCAAGTGAATGATTTTATATATCTATTTTCAATATGTATATAATGGACAATGTCAGGAAAGACACCTGCTTCTGTCATCAAAAACATGTAGCTGAAACCTTAATAATGGTCATATCTAAACTGTGCCCCAACAACTCAATATGTTGAACTGACAGATTAAGCTTACTGGGGCACAGATTTTGATTTTTAGCAAGCACATGAGACTTGTTACACATTTTACCAAATGCCTGACAAGATACCCACCAGAGGTGATCCATGTAGGTATGCAATACAGCAAAGCCCTTCCCTTTCATTCCAGCAGCCAGCATCTCCGCAGTGGACATAGTGGCAACTGCAACTGCTACTGGAGCTCTGGGAAAAGAACGGAGTGTTAGAGCAGGACAGCACAAATACACTGTGCTACCTGGACAAAGACAGACTGCCACTGTGATAGACTGAATTTCTTTTACAATGTTCTTTACAACTTGCTTTTTTTTTTTTTAAAGTATCTAGGTATTTTCTGGGTCTGTCCCATCTTTCTGGTATGTAAAGTCTTCCAAGGATATGTGCAGCTGTGATACTGAAGTGAAGGTTGTGCAGTGACACATTCCTCACTTTAATAAACTACAAGAAGCATATGTACCTCCAAAAGAGACTTGCAGTAGAGGTAAAAAAACAACAGCTTTAGCATTGCCTCCTCACTCTGAATTTCTTCATAGACAAAGACAACTGTGTAGAACACAATCCTTTGTTAAAAAAATAACTCTGTTTCAAAACAAATCTACCAGTTGTGCCCCAACAGGTCCAAAAGAACCGATCTGCAAAGCTGTCCACCCAGGCTTAGGCATATCCTAACCCAGAAACTTAAGTGGATTTTTTTTCTGCTGTATTTTCCATTATTTAGGTCAAATGCAGGAGAACAATTCTGCTTTTATTTCCTCAAAAGCCCCAGGGTCTTCCCAAAAAATTGGCTCAATTTCATTTTTAGTTTCTAAGAAAAGATACAAATAAAGAATCCTCTGTACCTGTTTCCCAAGAGGGTGACAGCACAGAGCGTGCCCTGCTCTACTTGAGGGAAGCCAGAAGATGGCACCACGACTCCTGGCAGCATCAGATCTGAAGAATAAAGCACATCCATTTCTCCATGAAAGACTCAGCCACTACCTCCTTCACCCCCATCCCTCCTGTTACTCAGCAAAAACCCAAGCCTGTTAATAGCTGAGCACATGCTGGATAAAACACGATTCTCTGTTTCTTCTAGTAAGGCAGCACTTCTTGCTACCACCCTGTGGAGTAAGGGATCCAAGTCACAAGGGTGCTGAGCACATCCCCAAAAACTGCAGAAGAGCTAAGGGTGCTCAGCCCCTTGCCCTGTCAGGCCTGAGAGAGGGAGTCCTCTTTTGAACAGAAAGGTGTGAGCTCCCAGCCTAGAGAGCATTACTCTTCATTAATGACATAGAAAGAGGAAGGAACAGGGAGATGTGTCTGGAACTGCTCATTTTACTCTTCCCTGCTCCAAGGGCAGGTTATCCCAGCAGCTCTCTCCCAGGAATTGCCTAAAATTTGTTACTGGCCTTCCCAGCCTGCCTGATCTGACACAAGAGCTGCACTCAGCTGTGAACT